>NW_009617305.1:0-331 GCF_000690535.1 Cariama cristata | reverse complement strand
GAGTGGTGGCAAGCAGCCGTGTGCTGGCCTGCAGCGTGGGCCAGGCGCCACTGCCCTCACGCTAATGTGGTTTGTAGTTATTGGAAACTGGACTGCGAAGGAGCCGGGATGCTGTTTCTATGGAAATATCCTGGAACAGCAAACAAGGGAAGAGAAAAATAAGAAGACATGTTAATGGGAGCTGCTAGGCAGGGCTTTCTCTGAAGGGGTTGTGATTTTGATAGGAGGCATCTCGGGTCTCCTGTGAATAGGTCTTCTCAGCTCATTATCGCCTTCCCGGTGCGGAAGAGCCCACAGAGGCGTGCCTGGACGGTGCATGGCTGCAAGAAGT
>NW_009617304.1:4410-7031 GCF_000690535.1 Cariama cristata | reverse complement strand
GCGTGACCCGTGGGTGCAGTGGGGCTTTGCACGGCCCCCAGCAGCACCCCACGGGCAGCATGGGGCCGCCCAGCCTTGCCCTAAGAAAAGCCCATGCATACGGACCGGTGGTAGCCGCTTTTATTTACACAAAGGGATCACATGCTGAACAAGGAAACTAGTGCCACTAAAGTACCCGTAACAGGATTCTGTGCTTTATTCACAGGACAAAATATCGGTACAACATTTTTCATAGACTTCTTTTTCAAGCAGATACATCTCACTGTCCTCATGGTTACACACTGCGCTTAAGTGATGAAAGGCAAAGTGGAGCGGGTGGAGTTCTGCCCACCCCAGCACCACGGCAGGACGTGGCCCCACAGGGACAGCCCCCACAGCCACTGCCCGCAGCTGGGGATGTCCAGGAACACCCGTTTGCTTTGGGACACAGAGGAGGGACGTGCTTTGGAGCAGCCTGCGCACAGGCTGCAGGACGGGGCCATCACCATGGCTCTGGGGACCACATGGTGGTAAAAGCAAATGAGACCCCACGGAGCAAGCCACAGCACCGCTGACCTGCTGGGATGGGCAGTGCTTGCTGGGCACTCATTCCTTGGGGGCTGAGCAGGACTCTATGTCTTCCCCTGTCTCGGCTCGCACTGGAGCATCCTCCCGAGGGCCGGGGAAGCCCCTCGCCTGCCTCTGCTCACAGATTCTGGGCTGGCCAGGAGGTCCTGGCTCCAGCCACCCTGGACCCCCCTCATGGAAGACTGCAGCCTCATATCATCGCAGCTCTGCTCCTGGACGCTTATTCCCACCTGAAGTCCTGCCCGACTGTTTCATAGAATTTGATATTATAAGGTCTATAAAAGTCCCGAAGTTGCTCGATTACCTCCGGGTCTATCTGCACGTGAGTCCTGCCTTTGGACTTGCCCAGGCAGCGAGGCAAGCCGCTGCTCTCTGACTTTTTCAGGCAAGGAAAGCCTTTTGTCTTGTTGAAGTAGAAGTGCTTGTCCGTGATAACCCGTTTGATGCCCAGGAAGTCCTGGACTTTGCCCATCTCCCCGGCTGGGTCTGTGATCAGCTTCTCCCCACTGACAAAGTGGATCTGGGAGAGGGGGAAGTACTGGAGCCAGCTCTCTAGGTGCACGGCGTACATCCCGATGCGGATGGCGTTCCAGGAGGTGTCCACCAGCCCCAGGCTGCGGTTGCGGAAGGACAGCCCCTCGAAGGTGGGGATGTCTGGCTTCTTGGAGAGCGTCTGTGTGTAGTCCGAGATGGCCCGGGTGACCGGGTTCCTCACCACCACGATCAGCTTTGTGTCCCGGGACAGGTTGAAGATCCGCCGTGGTGCCTCCTTGGTGACAAAGTAGCTGGGGGTCTTCTCCACCGTGATCTGACTGTCGAGTGTTCGTGGCATCAGGCTCCTGCAAGCAAAGCAGAAGGTGATGGTGAAGAAGGGGCCGGGCCAGGCACCGGGAGGTGGTGTCCGTAGCGTGGGGCTGGTGGGGTGTCCCCTCCCGCAGCACAAGGCAGGCACAGCTCCCTCCGGCAGCGCTGCAGAGGGCCCCCGGGCATGGCAGTCTCCCGTGTCCATCCCAGTCCCAGGGGACCCACCCCGTGCCGAGGAGGGGGGCACCGGCAGCCCCGCATGCACAGCAGCAAGCAGAGATGCTTGGCTCCCAGGGGAGGCCAGAGCCAGGCAGGACGGAGGGCAAGGGCACGGCCAAGCTGCTGGGGACCCTGGGGCTGCACGGCAGCCCGGGCTGCTCCGTCCCCATCAGCAGTAAAGTTGCTGTCACTGTAAGGAAAGTGCCGGAGCCTTTCATCCCCCGCTCCTACACCAGTTGCCATTTGCAAAAGGAATTACAGTGGCTCCTTCCAGAATTGCTGCAGTTACCTGGCGCGTCTCCTCCCCGATGGCATTATGGTGCACCCTGGCTCCCACACACCCTGTGCTGCCAGCACCGTGCGCGGGCCAGAGGAGGGTGCCAGCCCAGGAGTGTGCCGGCCTCCGGCACCCAGCGGGAGCACAGCCCCCTCGTCCTTCTGCCTTCATCCTGGAGGTGGGCAAGAAATCAGTGCTGCCTGCACACAACCCCTGTGCCCAGTGATGGCAAAGGGTGCCAGGGCTGGGATGCAGGACTGTGGTGGCTGTGAGATGCCACCACCACAAGATGCTGTGGGGAGTGATGGATGAGGCCCTGGGATGCTGTGTTGCTCTGCCACTGGGAGCTGTGAGCGAGGGGCTGCCTGGGGACGTGGGGCTTGCACCCATGAGGCCATCACCCACCCCACCAGGGCTCGATCAGGCCCAAGGGCTCCAAGACGGGGTCCCGTGTACACCCATCTGTTTCTGGCACAGGGAAGCTGGGCTGCAAGGCCAGGGAGGGAGCGCAAGACCAGGGGAAAATGTAGTGTCTCTGCAGCCCAGCTTAGCACTAATTAAATCATTTGCTTTGACATGTGAACATCCAAATCAAATAAAAACTAATGGGATGGAAAGATTTATAAATTGGTCTTGTATTAACAGAGTAAACTATCAAATCCATTGCAGCCAGACGCACGACACCGCGGGTCCCCTGGCTGGAGCAGGCAGGACGGGGCCAGGTACCGACTGGCTCAGGCACCGATGCCGGGGA
>NW_009617304.1:2187-4396 GCF_000690535.1 Cariama cristata | reverse complement strand
TGGGCACACGGGAGCCCTCCCGGCAGCAGTTGCCGCAGCCCTCCGGCCCCAGCCCCTCGGGGAGAGGCGCAGGCTGGAAGGGCACCTTCTATTGCAATTACGTTCCTCGCTCAGAAGCATCTGTCACTTCTCCCACTTTGCAGGGCAAGTTGGCAGCTCGTGTCCATAAACTGTCCGATTTGGATTCAGCCGTGCAGCAGAACACAGGCTGAGGGGCACAGCCAGGCGCTGCCTGCGGAGAGTTTTATGAAGAACTGTGAGAAGTGCCCTCAGGAGTGTTTTTGCTTTTTAAAACAGAGCCCACGTGTTTAACACAAGGTGCCCACACGTGCCCAGCACAGAGCAGCACGCTCGCTGCCGGAGAGCTCGCAGGCAGCCTGGCCGTGGGGACCCCAGGGAGCAGGAGGGGTGTCACCTCCCGCTGCACCTTCCCAGGGGCAAAGCAGGGCTCTTCCAAGAGGAAGGGGCGAGCTCAGCCGACTCGCTCCCCTCATGGACCCGGGGAGGGACTTCAGAGCACAGCAAGTGTGCTGCGGTGAGGGGGACTGGGCAGGGGGGCTGCTGCCCCCCCCCGCCCCCTGGCGGCCCCACGGCACCGGCAGCAGTCGCTGTGCCAGGAGGCCCATCACTAACTCAGCCCATGGGACCCCTTGTGAGCCCCCCGCTCCCCCGCAGTGCACATCCCCCAGAGAGGGTCTGCCCCGGCTGGGCACTGCAGTGGGTGCTCACCCCTGCAAGGATGTGGGGAGATGCTGGCACAACAGTCACTTCAATAGACCTGGAGCTGTGGATGTCCGGGTGCCCCAGCGAGGCCTGGGGACAGAAGCAGTCAGGGACAGCAAACATCAGCAACCCTGTCTGCAGCAATTCAGCTGGAGAGAGCGAGGCACTGATTTATTCATGGGATAAACCCCGCACCACCGCCACGGCCACACTGCCCTGATGGCGTGCTGCGACACGGGTGTTACCGAGAGCTGCGTCAGTCCGGTGACCAAGACCAGACACCCCCCGGGTGCCTACACCACGATCCCCAGCCATCGGCTTTGGGGCTTGCTCTGTACAGAGAAACCCAACGCAAGACCTAACCGGGAGTTGATACCACAGCAGCCCACAACATCCCGCATGACAAAGCGACCCTGGCAGAAGACCCGGGGCATCGTGGGGGGCGGCAGCAGGTGCTGAGGGCGGTGGGTCCCGGGTGGCCCCGGGACACTCCCTGTGAAGGTGACATGGATCAAGCAGAGACTGTGGTCCAGGGGGACCAGATGAGCCGCTGGAAGAGACCTGTGGAGAGGTACTAAAGACACATGCCCAGAGGTCTGCGTCAGGCTGCTGGGGGGCTACTGGGGACGATGGCTGAGGCACGTGCTCTTGACCCATTTACTCATTTGAGAGAACAAACTAATTAGTTAGCATTAATTAACAGGGCAGTTTTACAGAGGTACCTGAGCACGGACGTGGCTTAATTGGCCTTTCCCACTGCTTCGCTTCAAACCCCATAAATCCAGATTACGATTCCCATTGTTTAATGACTGTCAGGAAATGCTAATTTAGCGGCAGGCACCACGGCTGCGTCTCCCTATCACAAACAAGTTTCACCATAAAGCAGCGCGGGACAGCTTTATAAGTGATTCACTATTACAATGTATTGGTGGGGGATCATAAAACTGTTGTTCCATTAATGGCTCATCTTCAGGCTTGTTAGACTTTCATTACGTGAGCTATTAGGTCCATGTATTCAAAAAATGAAATTACAGGTTCTAATCCATGATGAAAAACACAAAATCTCTGCATAGTAAATTACTGAAATGAGACAAGAGTTGTTTTTTTTTTTTTTAAATGGACTCCCAGCATTTGCTGCTCCTGAACAACAGAGAGTGCTGAGACAACAAAACACAACCCAAATAGATAAATAAATCCCCAGTGAAACCATGCAGGGGGGAGAAATGTCATCCAGGCATTCATCTTTACGTTAACGGCGGGATCCCCTGAGCTGCAAGAGCGGGGAAACGCATTGCAAACTTAATTACAGTTGACTTCAAAATGATATTTTTGGACTTCTGCATTCACAGAGTTATTTGCATACAAATAGCATGTCACATAGTTTTAAGCCCAAGGCTCGTGTCTTTGGGTGTGAAGGCTCTCGGTAGCTGGCTTGCGGCGCTGCACGGCCAGGGCTCAGGCGGGAGCTGCTCCTGCCACCTCGGGG
>NW_009617304.1:1859-2099 GCF_000690535.1 Cariama cristata | reverse complement strand
CAGAGCTGATGCCAGCACGGTGATGGTTCACACTGGCGGGGAGGGACGGTTGGAGCACTCACTGGGTGCAGAGGGAGACAGCAACCTGCTGTTCTTGGGAGAGCTGCTGGGTGCCGAGGGACGCTCAGCGGCCACGTCCTCCGGCACCAGGGACAAGGATGGTGCTGCTGGGAGGGGACAGCTATCACGACCCCCGCTAGATAACGGGTTCCCCCGTGACGGTGTAGCTGGGTGGTCACC
>NW_009617304.1:1474-1705 GCF_000690535.1 Cariama cristata | reverse complement strand
AGAAACACCGAGGCTTCCTCCATCCAGCAGCAGTGCACAAGACATCCGCACCATGTCCTGGTGATGGGAACCCGTGATGCGGCAGAAATGGAGGAGGTCAAAAGCGCTGATGCTGAGGGAATACCAGGGCAGCTCTGCACAGAAACCATTAGGGACGTAGTAGAGCAAACTCCGGTCTTGCAGCAATGCCGTGGGCTGGGGAGCAGAGCAGCCTGTCCCTCCCCTGCACCC
>NW_009617304.1:1055-1351 GCF_000690535.1 Cariama cristata | reverse complement strand
CCACACCCACCCGCAGCTGCAAGACTGCAGACACAGCCGTGGGATGCACAGGAGGGGTCCCCGGGGTGGGACAAGCCTCAGCGGGAGGTGTCAGAAGCTCTTCCAGCAATGATGGTGGAATGCAGCTCGCGCCTCATTGCCTGCAGTCGCCGTTCAGCAGCCACAGACTCTTCCCTTTCTTTGCCTTTCATTGCTCTTGCCAAGAAGGACAGCGCTCTGACCAACAGAGGCTTTTAATTATTGGGGGCACGACAGCCCCCCCCCAAAGAGCCCCTCAGACGGGGGCTGCAGGCAAG
>NW_009617304.1:731-1023 GCF_000690535.1 Cariama cristata | reverse complement strand
GACCAGGGGCTCCACGCAGCAGGGGGAGCAGGGGGCGGCCCCAGCACCAGCCAAATCCTCCGCTCAACGCATTACTCTGGCTGGAGAGACAGCATTAATTCCTCTTGAATTAGAGATTATTTTCATCGTAGTTACTCAATTCTTAAAGCCCTTTAGTGCCATTTGACATGGGCATTAATGCTCCCTTCCAACCCGCAGACTTAGAGCTTGCGTTTGCCCGCGTTTCTGGAGCGGGGACACACGTGGGGTTCACCCAGCTGCTGGCACGGCCCCAGAAGAGCTGCTGTCCCCT
>NW_009617304.1:0-661 GCF_000690535.1 Cariama cristata | reverse complement strand
CCACAGCTGTGGGGCCGCAGCAGAGGAGAGCCCGGCCCCGGCCACAGCTGCGCCAGTGCGAAGGCAGCGCCTCGCCCTGAAGGAGTTAACTTCTCACCAGCACCTTTCCTAGACCTGAATTATTAATTTTCTTATAATCTGCCTTTGGGCACCCCGCGGCCCCTACAACACTCCCACATTAAAGAAACATGCGCTCCCTTGCTGGCTGTGCTGCTTTGATGTCGAACATGCATGAAACACTCTCCCAGGGAGGAATTTGTACAAAAATTCATCAGACGATTGAGATATTGCAGATAAGCGTGCGTGGGGAGAGCGCCCATCTGATAATCCTGTTACAGCACTGGCCCCTCCATCCAGCTTGCGGTCGGAGGAGAGCGGGGCAGCTCCCAGGTAAATATTTGCCTGCTGCAGCTCGCTGCGCGTGAGGACGCGGCAGGCGCATCCCCGGCTCTCCTCAGAGGCTAGAGACTGACACGTGCGTAATCCTGGACTCCATCCACTTATCGGCAAAAAACCAAACTGTTTAATTTGGCAAAAAAACCCCAAGTGCTGGCTCTTATGACGAGGGTTGTGTGCTTTCCCTCTTCCAGCTGATGCTGCAGGCTCAGCGGCTGCAGGCAGGGATGCTGCCCGTGCGCAGGCAGGGAGAGGGGAGCCCGCC
>NW_009617303.1:548-3855 GCF_000690535.1 Cariama cristata | reverse complement strand
CCTACAGCAACCATGGCCCCTTGGTTATTGGTTTGTGTGTTTTAACAAACTAATTTAGGTAGAACAGGGAAGCACACCCAAAGAATTTCAAAGAAAGGGGTGTTATAGTGCAATAGCAATTTAAAATATATCAAAACGCACTGAATATTCAACCACCAGAGCTCTACTCGGGGAAATGGTTCTCTTTTCCCTTTCAATAAATATCTATTTTTCATTTTTTTACTTTGTAGTTTATTTTTTAGTGAATGTATTTAATTTTATGAATTATTTATGATTATACAGCATTCAGAATCTTCGTTTTCTGTGAAAAGGAAGAATTGGAAAATTGCTTTAAATCTTGAAAATACAACAAGGAATGTTTTAAAATATAAAACAAAGCCAAGTAAAACTGTTTACACTGATGTGCTGTAAAAGCACTAAAAATTAAACTTTACTGTAGAGTTACAAGTACATTTATATATATGTTGCTGCATCACTTGTGTAGTTAAATTGTATTTCAAGATAGTGAAGAAAAATGAGACATGTATATACTGTTCATTATTGTTTATATTAAGTCTTGTTTTAAATATGTATGATGTGTACATATTGTTTGCAGACATTATTGTTTATGCCTTAGGAGGATGGTAGCATTTTATTTTAGTCTTAAGGTAATTATAGCTATATGGCTTGTACAGTAATTATCCTCTACCAACACTGTGGAGTCTCCTTAATCTTGGTAGTGCCTGCCTTTAAAACAGGGTGTAGGGGATATTAGTTTTCCATTTTTCTATTTTGTTATATAATTTCAAGCCACCACGGCCTCAAATTCAAGTATAATCATTTGTATCCATGTGGAATAAAATTGTGACAATTTCCTACGCACACAGTATTTTTTCATAGAAACATTTCCCTCCATTTGCCTTGCCACAGAAATAACAAAGAAGACATTTGTAACCACTGTGTTTTATCTACTGTGTGTTGTGGTGGCCTGTTGGGTCAGATAGATCAGAATTTTTTTTGTACTAATGTAAGAGTACTTGAAGTTTTATTTAAAAGAAATGTTGTGGAAAGGTAGCATTCTTTTTCTTTTCCTTTTTTAGGAGTGTTATTTTTCACTAGTATGTGTGGCACGGATACAATAAAAGACTGTTTCGCAAACCAGATTTTCTTGGCGATTTTAATACTTTAGATCCTGTGTACACAGGATTATTTTTTTTTAATAGTATCTTGAGAGTCTTGCATTTAACGTTCAGTTCTTATTATGATGCATCTGTTTTACTGGCCTTTTAATGGTAATTCAAAAAGAAGCAATTGCCAAGCAGTCAGAGTGCAGTTCAACTGCCTGTTTGAGTGAGCGTAAATAACATTAGCTAAGGCCTTCAGGTGTAACCATTGGGCTGCCTAGTATTTGACCTGTTTCTGCCAGTCCTGTTTACTGTTGTTACAGTGTGAATGCACAATAGATAATGTAAATATATGCCACATGTAATGTTTCTTAAAACCACTGTGCATGTAAGGTTTTGTCCTTTTTTTTTTTTTTTGGTCTGTAGAAGGGCTTAAGTCATAATCCTTGCTCTGACTGAAGAAAACAGAAATTACAAATGAATATTCTGGAAATCCAATACGATAGCCCCCTCACCTAGTAGTGTTCTGGGTGTTTTTGGCAGGGGAAGTGTTGTTTTTTGCTTTTAAGCTTGGTCTGCCATGTTTGAGCCTTAAGGTCCTTGTTTTATATACTCCCTTGCCATTATACTTACTGTCTTTGCTGAGAAAAAAACCAAGCACTGACTGTTCTAATAAAATTTTTGTTTCCGTTGCCCTCCGCAGAACATCTTGTTCAATAATATTTTTATTTTTTAAGGTCTTGTTAGAATAATTTGTGTTACTTAGAATAACAAATTCACATTTGGGTGTCAGGCAGTCTTGCAGTCTAGCATTAGCTCCACCACTGACTGCTTCACGCCTTTTCTTTTCATCACCTTTCTGAAGACTTCAATAAAAAGGTTTGCTGACATGTTCCAGAAATGTGAAGATTAATTGGTGTTTTGAACATATGATGGTAGGCTTGTAAGAGTGCAACAGGTATGCTTAGATTATTGGGAAAACTATTCATTTGATGCAAAACAGTTATTTTTTTTCTCAGATTCTGTACTGGTTAATGTTTTATCTGCCATACTAGGTCTAATACTAGTTTTCTGAAAAGTCAGAACAACATTACCAGCTACACTACGTACGCAGTTGCATGTTTTCAGCTTGTATCCTAATTCATCTGAACAGCTGGGACAGTTAAGTTGGTAACAGCTACTGTAGCTGAGACAGAGACACAAGCATCACCTCTCTTAACTTGACATTACCAATGTATTGCTTTGCTCACTAGCAGCCAGTGTCTTCATTACTATTTCAGTAAAATTAAATTTACAGGAATTACTATATTTGAATGGCAAGCTTGAGTCATACACATGCCATAATATATCTCTGTAGAAAAGAACAGGGATTTAACCACTAGAAAACTCTGCTTAACTTTTCTTCTTTGCTAACTTTCTCTTCTGTTGATGTTTCTGTCTGTCTCTTAGAGGAGAAGCTTTCCAGTGTGCTCTCTTATTTTCTGAATGAAGAAGTATGCTGGTCTTAATTTAGAGAATTTATTGACAAGCTTTCAAACTCTTTATTTTAAAAGTACTGTTAATGGTGCTCAGTGAAGAGTGTTCTGGTTGTGAGTGTGGATCCTCTTTGTTCTCTTGATATCTCTTTGAAAAAAATTGGATGATACAAAAGCAGCTGAAAATTAGAAGTTGTAGTTGCCTTGGACAAAAAATGTATCTTTAGAAAAAGTTCTAAATATTTTTCTTTAATCTCTTTATATGATTTCTGTAGTTTCCTAATGACAATTAGAAGGGCAGAGGTGCTGTGTTAACTGTGAATGTGCACAGACATCTGAGGAACGGTCATTTTATATAGTATGCTGAACGGGTGGCCTAAGGGACCTTGCTTATTAAACTTGTGTCATTCCTAGGTGCCTTAGATTTACCAAAATGTGCCTACAAACTGAGGGCTGAAGACTGAAATCGGGAACAGCACAATTATGCTATTTGATTGTGTAACTCTTTTTGAACTACCTTGAGCTTAGAACTTCAAAGGTAACCAGAAATTTTTGGAGCTGGTATGTACGTTCAGGAAAATGAATGTGTTATCTTTTATTACACGAATTTCTGTTGTTTGTATTGTGCAAACTAATCATCATTGCTGGAACTGCTAGTCGCACAGGGAGGTGCATGGAAGGGCAGTCAGGATCTTTTGTTCCTCCAGCTGTGACGCAGTCCTGCAGCCT
>NW_009617303.1:0-467 GCF_000690535.1 Cariama cristata | reverse complement strand
TCAGTTCTGAAGTTTCAGCAGCATCCCAGAGCTCATCTGCCCCAAGGCAATCTTCATCATCTCCTTTCCTGCACCCCATTTCCCTCCTCTCAGCCTGCTGTCCTCCTGACAGGTACGGACACCCCCTTTCAGCCTGTCTCCCGCTGAAGGGGGCTGTGTCACAGCAACAAAATGCACCCGAGCGGATAAAATGGTTGCGGGCGTTACACGGATCCAGGCCACCGAATCGGAAAAGTGAAAAGGGTTTGGGCAAGAGTTGCGGGCGCAGCGGCCTAAAATCAGCATCGCCGCCGACGCTGCTTCAGTGAGAGGAATGACGGAGGCAGTGAGGAGTCGGCTAACGCAGGAAGGCCTTCTCCCCCCTCGGCCTCCGCGCCGTGGTGCAGTCCAGAGCTGGGCAAGGCCACCTCGGGCTAAGGCGGGGGAGAGCGGCTGGGGAGGGATGTGCGCGTGCGCAGCGGCGCGGG
>NW_009617302.1:14144-15834 GCF_000690535.1 Cariama cristata | reverse complement strand
GGTAGGTCTGGGATTTTAAGCCTCCCCTTCCTTCTCCTCTGGCTTCACCCAGGCTTTCAGGTTCCTTTGGTAAAGTTGCCCAAGGGAAGGGGGAGACCCGGGGGAGCCCCCCGCCAGCCCCAGCCTCTCCAGCCACGCTTCGTTAGCAGCCACCATCATCACAGCCCCGTCGTGCTGGCGGTGCAGCCCTTCGGAACAAGTTGCTCTGGGTCCTCTGAGCCCAGCTGTGAGTTTGGCCCAGTTGCTGCTGCCCCGGGAGATGTGGTCCCCGGGCGGTTTGGAAGTGATGCTCGCACCCCTCCACCAAGTGTCGGAGTTTGTGTTAATGTAGGGAGCGCGTTCTCACGCGCCACGAGGTGAAGAGCACTAATGAACCTCACAAGACGGTATTGTCTAACAAGCAAATGCAGCTGCGACAGGCAGCCCGGTAGGGGTGCAGGGAGGAGTTGCTATAGAAACACACGGAGATAACAGCTCCTCCCAAAGCCCCTAAATTGCCAATATGAGGGTAGGAGTAGGTGAGCGGGGTGCTGTTGCAATGTCAGAAGGAAAAGGAAAAGAAAAAGTGTCTCCTGGTGTTACAGGGGTGAACCCCCGGCCGGGGCGGGAGCAGTGCAGATGCACCCTCCTCCCTCCCCCCGGGATCCCGCTGTGCACTCACTGTGCATCCCTGAGGTTGCTGGGGGGTCCTTGTCGGGGGCGCAAAGGCCACTTGGCTCCTGGCAGAGCAGCTCCTACCGGGCACAGGGGAGGTGACCTGAAACAGAGCAAGTTCCCAGTGGTGTCCCCCTGCCTGCAGTGTCACCGTGCCCGTCCTCATCCCCGCAGCACCAGCATCTCCCGAGGGGCACGAGTCTCCTGCCTGGCTGTGGCGGGAGCTGGAGGGGGGCAATGGCCAAGGCTGGAGCCCAGGAGAGCAGAGTCCAGGGCTCCTAGCAGAAGGTCTGGGGCAGGAGATGGGAAGCAACATTTTGGGAGTCCCAGAATGTGCTGGGGAAGAAACAGGTCTGGAGGAGGTGGTTTGGCACTGGCAACACGGGGGACACTTGCACGTTGGGACCCCTGGCCGTGGGTACCACGCAGCAAGGAGCAGGGTCACAACGGAACGGGCACCGCAGGGGCAAGGGTCCTCCCCTGCCCGGCCGGCTGCCTGGCTGTCGGCACGGGGGGAAGCAATTAATCTGGGACTCAAGCTGAACCTCATTATCGGCGGACCGGCACCGGCAGGCTTTTTTTTTGGGATATGTGAGGAGGAACTGAGCTGTTTGAATCAGTCTCTGCGAGTGCTGTGGAGGGGTCCAACATCCTCGTCCTGACAGAGCCGTGCATGGGACGGGGCAAGAGATGCAGCCGGTGTCCCTGTTCTCCCCAGCATCCCTGGTGTCCCCAGCCCTGGCATTTGCAGCTCTGGGAGGACTGAGGCCAAGAGCGCACAAGGGGCTAGGGCTGCTCTGATCTTTCGTTTCCAGGCATGGGTGCATCCGGAGCTCTGGGCCCCAGCTGCCTTGTCCCTGCTCCTCATTCCCCTCCCTTGTCTCATTTTTCCAGGATTTTCATCCCCAAGAAGCACCGCCAGCGGTTTGACGAGGTGGTGTCGCAGAGCCTGATCAGCAAGCTCTGCCGCTCCAAGAGCGAGCACCACAGCAATCGGCTGCGGCGCAGCCGGAGCGAGGACCACCAGGAGCGGCTC
>NW_009617302.1:7727-14113 GCF_000690535.1 Cariama cristata | reverse complement strand
TCTCCACCCGTGCCAGCTCCGTGCCCCGCAGCCATGAGGAGGCCAGCAAGAGCCTGCGGAAAACCACTTCGCTCATCACCAGCAATGTGGCCTCAGGGGCTGCCCGCAGGTAACACCTCTCCTGAACGCCCTCGTGTTCACGGCAGTGGCGTCTGATGTGGTGTGGATGGCAGCGTGGGGGTGGGATGCCAGGGAAAGGGGAGAGGCGCTAGGAAAGGGGGTGTCCTTGGTGTGTAGAGTGGGTGAAATCCTCCTGGGGTGACGATGAACAAAGACCTCCCCTCTCAAATGCTGGGCATGTTTTGTGCCCCTCGTCTCAGCTCTGGGCCACCCTTTCTGCCCCCTCGCTGTTGCAGGGCTGGCTGGGATGAGCCACGTGAGGAGCTGAGATGGCATTTGCAGGATGCAAGGGGATGTTGGCTCCTGTACTGGGTGGGCTGCAGGGTACCCAGCTGTGCCAGCGGGATGCAGGGCATCTGGGCTCAGAGCAGGCTGCATCGTCCTGCCCTGCCCCGGCGGGTGTCTGGGTGCGAGGCGGTGGGAGGAAGGAAGGGTGGACAATCCCTGGTGCAGAGGGGATTAACCCATTTCCCACTGCCCATATGGCCAGGCCTCAGCAGCCCCGGAGGGCCGAAGAGCCCTGCTGCGCTGGCAATGGCTCCTGCTCTACTCCCGGCCCCGTCTCACAACCGGGAGAGCAGGATTTGGTCTGCCAGCACAGCTGGGGAATCCTCCCGGGAGGGACCGCGCTGTCACAGGCATGCCCCGAGCTATGCCCCTGCTTCCAGCTGGTATCTCCAGGGTACCAGGCTGCAGCCCACCTTCCTGCCAGGATTATTTTTGCTGTGACATGTCCAAAATCCAGTTCCAGCAGTTTTTCCAGCACAGGGTCAGTCCCTACAACAGGCTTTCTTGTTGTAAATTAAGTCGGTGATGTTGCCTTCCCCCAGCTCCCTGCGGGGAACAACTCCCAGCTCCAATCAGCCTCCCAGCAGGGAGATTTCCTACTGCTCCTTCCAAACTTTCCCAACTGAATTTAATTTCTCTCTCATTAGCCTACGAGATCTTTGCCCCCTAAAACACATGGTCTCTCTTGTTCTATGTAATATATAAGCTATATCCCATATTCCACTTTAAAAACACAGATTTGAAGGACTGGATGGTGGGTTTATGAATTCAGGAATTAATGCAGAGCCAGAGGCCATGCTTAGGGGCAGAGCGGCATCTCCTCCTGCCTCCAGAGCATCCGGATCCCCCCAGCCCTCCCCAAGGTTTTCTCTGGACCATTTCTAGCCCCCCCGGATCACTCCCCACCCCAGCACCCCGGGCTCGCACGGGCAGGCTGCAGGCAGGAGATGCTGGCGGTGCCGGCAGGGCCATTCCGGGACACCAAACCGGCACTCACCTTCCCTCCATCACCTCTGCCTGTGGGCAGGGCACGTTTTGGGGGCTCCCGTTTGAAAGACACTTTGGTATCAAAGGGAACCTTGTGGGGAGCATCAAGGGCTTGGGCACTCAGGAGACACCCGGGCTGTTGGGGCTTTGGAGGGGCTGGGAAAGGAAACAAGAACCAAATATTGGGCTCCAATTTCACCTTTGGTTTTTTTTCACGTGCAGAACTGTGCGAGTTTATAAAGGCAACAGAAGCTTCGGCTTCACGCTACGAGGCCATGCCCCAGTGTGGATCGAGTCTGTTCTGCCAGGTAAGAAAACCTCCAGCCACAACAAAATCACTTATTTATCAATGGGCTGAACTCAAAATTTTAAGTGCCTGCTGTTTGCTAGAAAATAGCAAAAGGGACTTCCACAAGGCTCAGTGATGGAGTTTCCCGAGTTGAATAACTAACGTCTTTGGCAGTATTTAGTTTGGCTTTGCGCACTCCGCGTTTTCAAAGGAGGAAGATGCCTGTGTTCAGTGAACAGCCTGAAATCACACCTGCGTTCCCAGCACAAGCTGGGCGCTGGCATCACTGTGCCCGGTGAATGGCCCCAGCCCACCCAGATCATCCAGCTGCAGCGGGTACCCTGCCCTGGGGGGGCACAGCTGGGCACAGCGCAGCCGGAGAGCTGGGACCCCATCCCTGTAAGCACGGTTTTGCCAGCTAAAGCCCCTCTCCTTCGCTGTGCCTTCAGGGAGCCCTGCTGAGAAGGCTGCTCTCAAAGCTGGGGACCGGATCCTGTTCCTCAACGGCCTGGACATGAGGTAAGAGGCTCTTCAGAAGACCTGGGCCAAGGGGGCCTTGGGGGTGGTGGGTGGCCAAGCACACGCGTGTTGCCTTGTGCAACAGAAAGGAGAGCGGGTCATCCTCGAGAGCTGTCTGTGAGGTGCACGAGGGGGTTTGCCCCATATAGACATCCCTTTAATATTCTTTTACAAAAACTGGCCCCAAGAGTAGTATTTCAGCTCCATCCCTGCTCCTCCTCTGACTTCTCTGGGCAAACAACCACATCCCATGGACGGCACACACTGTGTAGAACTGATGTCCTGACCGCAGCCCACCCGCAGACCCTGACGTGAGCCACCAAGAGTTAAGTTGTACGTGTTCAACACCTGGGGCTCTGCTTTGGGAAGGAGCAGAGCACCAGCCAGCCCACAAATCACTCCCAGAATGGGATCATAAGCAATGGGCAATTGCATTTCCACCCAGAAGTTAATTCTTCTATATCTTAGTTGCATACAAGAAAAGCAATCAAAGCAGAGCTGAGCGTGCACCTCGCCAGCGCAGCGGCAGCAGCCCCTATTTCCTCGGGTTGGTCTTTCTGGACAAAAAGGAAGAGCAAAGGGTTAGAAGAGGCTACACGATAAGAGCGAGTGATGAATATTTAAAGGTTAAACATCTGATGCTGCCTCTGTCAGTGCCCAGGTTCTTACGTTTCAGCTGATCCAGCAAACTGTTGGCTGATGCAGCATTGCCAGAAAATAGAGGAGACCAAGTTGAAGATTGTCCTTGGAGCCCGCGTTTTGGCAGGTGCTCTCCCAGGCCGGCCTGTACCCTTCTCCAAGGGCACACCAAGATTTTTTTTGCCTACAAAAATGCATTTTACATCCACCTTGCGTTTTCTTTTCATGCAGAATTAGGACAGGCAAGGAGAGACCCGCAGCACTTTATCGTTTAAATGAAAATTTCATCTGGGTCTGAGCATAGCTTAAAGCAACGCTGGCTTCGTTTGCCGCAGGAGCTCTGCCGGGCGCTCGCAGGCATGCCCTGCGGTTATTCCTCGCTGCGGGTACAGCGGAGAGCCCAGCTGCAGGGTGCGATTCAGGCTCTCCCTCGGGGATGCTCTTTTCGGTGCAGCACAGATAAAACCAAGCAAAGCTTGAGAGCGCAGGGGAATCGCAGCGGGGCCCAACACCGCCTGGCTCCGAGCAGCAAGATGAGGCTTTTTGCAAGATAAACGGAGGCAGCTGCAAACTCCATTCCAGGGCTGCTCTCCCGCAGTGCTGCCCGCAGGCAGCACCTCTGACCCGGGCTCTCCTCCGCCCCGCAGGAACTGCTCCCACGACAAGGTGGTGTCGATGCTGCAGGGCAGCGGGGCGATGCCCACCTTGGTGGTGGAAGAGGGGATCGTCAACTTCTCCAATGGTAAGAGCGTGGGGAGGAGAGGGTCTGGAGCGGCAGAAACTCCGTGCCGGTTCCCAAATTCCCCGGGCAGGAGGGAACTGCCAAATACCTTCCATAGGCTCAGCAGGTTTAACGCGCTGTCCGGAGGGCTGCTCCTCCCGCCGGGGCACACGGCTGCCCGCTTTCTGGGCTCAGGCTTAATCTCAGGCTTGGCTGCTCTCCAGAGGGTTCATCCTACTGTATGATTGTCCTTGCCAATGTCCTTTACGTGGAGTCTGTGCCATGTACTTGACCGAAGTAATCCAACCCTGCGCATCCATGGTCGCTGTGCAAATCCCACAGTTGTGTACGGAGCGTGCTGTTCAGAGTAACTGCTGCTGTTATGAATAATTTAGTTTGCTGCTGGTGAGCGAGTCAGTGGGAGATGAAGGTGTCTGGGGCGATGCGGGTGGCTGTCAGCAGGATTTCAGCGGAGGGGCAGGACCACAGCCCAGGGCAGAGCACGGTCACCGCTGCGTTTCCAAAGCTGGTCGAAGGCAGGAGGGTCAGTGTGTTATTGGGGTGCTGCTCTGCAATGCAGAGGCCCAGAAATTAGGGACTGGTTCTTCCCTCTAGAGCGGCAGTGGGCAGTCCTGAGCTTCGCATTAGGAGCTCTGTGATACCAACTCATTTGCACGTGCGCTAGAAACAAAACTGAGCACCTCGCTACTTCACAGGACAGAGCCAGCGGCACTCAAACTGCTCCACCCGCCCCCAAAAGAAACCAAAAAAAAAGATGGAAATTTTTGCTCCCACTGTCTTGGCCATGTTCTTATGTGGATAAGTGCATCACGCAGTCTTGGTCAGGTCCCTTCTCCCAGCTGTGTGCGTTGCCCTGCGCTCACTGCAGAGGCGGCACAGGGACCAGCACAGATGAGCGTGTCAAAGCAAATGACCTCCCTCAGTTCACTCACAGGCAACCCTTGGCTGATGCTGCTTTTGAAGGCAATGATTATCATGAAGTGCTTTGAAACTCAAGCTGAGGCTTTAGAAAGCCAGAGAAGGAATACCGGCTGCATGCGTTCACAGAAAGCGTGGAGGCAGCGTGGTTGAAGAGCTAGATCCCAGCGAGCATCCCAGTCAAAACCCCCCTGCTCAGATCCAGCAGGTCCCCGGACCCACTGGAGCAGCCATGAGCTCCAGAGGGTGGGAGGAAGGCAGGGCAGTCACAGCTCCAGATGAGCCATTTCACCTTGTCAATCTGTTTTGTGTTTGGTTTTTCCTTCCTGCAGCAACAATGTCTGTATTAGCACATCAGGATTCGTATTTCTATGGGGCTGAGACTCCCACGCTCTGAGGTCTCCCTTATCCGAGACCTTTAAGCTGGAAGACCAGGGGGTAGAGCCCAGGGGTGTGTAAGTGGTTTGGGCTGCAGACAGGGACTGGGGGACCTGTATCAGCCCAAAGCCACTGCTCAGGAAGACCCCAGGGAGGGTGAGGGGAGCCCTGCGGGCTCTGCCCGCTGCGGTCGGAGGGGAAGCCGAGGCAGGAGGCGGAGGACTGGCAGATGCAGCTTCCCAGCAGCCCAGCTCTGCCCCTGGTTGGGCTCACGCTACCCCGCGGGGCCGCACGGCCACGTCCTCGTCCTGCGTCTCCTCTCGCTCCTGCCCAGGAGGTTGGACCGTCCCCAGCCCACTGAACAAGCCCCTGTGGTGTTCGGCTCCAGCAGCCCCGGCTGTCCCCAGGACTGACCCCTGGTTTCGGGACAAGCCTTTTAACTCATGGTTAAGACCCTTTGTCTGTTGAATTTTCTTTTTTCTTTCTACCTGCGCCTTGCAGACTCTGACTCTGCTGACTCCCCGAGCACCTCCTCCGCCCTCACCTCCCTGCAGTGGGTTGCAGAGATTCTCCCTTCTAGCATCAAGATTCAAGGAAGGACTTTCACCCAGCAGCTGGAGCACCTGCTGACTCCACCTGAGCGTTACACCATCTGCAAAGCACTGGAAGGCTTCTTCCAACATCGGTAACTTGTTAGCAGCTCCATTCCTCTAACGCCGGTACCCGGCCTGGTAGCGATGCCCATGTCAGAGGCGGTCTCCAAGCAGAAGGCAGAGCTCGGCTGTGGGGCTGTCAGCACTGAGCTCGGCTGTGAGCGTGTGCTCCCATTTTTCCCCGTGCGTGTCCGCAGGGCACAAGCCCATCTCTCACCAGGTGTCGTGCCTGAGGACAGGCCAGACTCTTTAGCTTTTGAGGTTAATTTGGTCACGACTTAATCCCTCATAAAGTGACCTTGGTCCCCCACAGTGCGGGCTCTCTTGCTGTCTGGCTGTCTCCGATAGCCACAGATCCTGTTCCACCTCTTTCAGTAAATCTCACCACATTTCATCCTTGTCTTTTCACTCTTCTCAGCATCTTGGCTGCAGCCCAGGAATGGCTGTGGCTGGCAGAGCCCTCATCCTGCCACGGAGCACATCCTCCCTGCCCTGCAGCAAGGGTCAAAACTGATCCCCTGGCAGACTCGACACCTTCAATAGCGACCTTGTTTTCTGCCCTTGATCTTTAACCTTTCCACACCAGGTGGATAGGCCATCCCTCTGGGTGCTGGGCGATGCTTGCTGCCTCTTCCCGCGGCTGCTGAGCCGACCGAGCCGGGCTGCCCGGCTGCTCCTTGGGAGTCGGGTCCCACACGGGCTGCGGATGCACTGGCCAGGGCCAGGCAGGGTCCTGCTGCAATGGTGCAGCAGCCTCAGTTCAACAATGAAATGCAGTAAAGCCCTTAGTATTTAGGTTACTGATGGTAAGAGAGAGCAGAACTACCCAGTACAAAGCACTGGCATTGCCCCT
>NW_009617302.1:6435-7686 GCF_000690535.1 Cariama cristata | reverse complement strand
GCGATGCGGGGCAGCCCCGTTACCTGCAGGTACCCCAGCACCAGCTGAGAGAACCCTCCTGAGCCCCCACGATCACTAACCTGACTGTCTGTCACAGCCCCGGACAGCTCGACGCAGAGGCCACTGCTCCATTTAACAGTAATTCATCATGACCTAATTCCGTGTCTGTCCCAGATGAGCAGCTGTGGCCTCTGACTGCTCCAACCAGGAGGGAAATCCCCAAACACCACGTTTACGTTGCTTGCCACTACAGCACGCAGACACCAGCATTTCCCAGCACCAAACGCAGGAGACTGAATCCGGACACCCCTGTTCTGGGCTCTGGCCCCCCGGGCAGTTTGCCCATGCCACCACCCGGGAGGAGCAGTCCCTTCGCAGGGCAGAGCAGCCGCCCGCCTCAGCAGCTCCTCCACAAAACTTTAGCTTTTCTGAAGGGGAAATAGGCTTCTGACAGCCAAGACAAGTTAGCCCAGAAGTAGGGAGAAACTTAGCAGGTGCCTTCTGGCAGGCTCTCGACAGCTCCGGCTGCCTCTCATCCCTGCTGGCCCCTGCGGTCCCCCCAAGACATTTCACTGATGAAGTCCTTGCAGCACCCGAGCCCCTTCACCCTTCAGCTCTGCCCTGCATGCCTGGTCCCGGCTCCTTGGAGGGCAGCGATAGTCCATTCAATTAACATCAAAACAACAGATTTGTTCCTACATATGCAATCTCCCAGCTCTTCATAAGAAGTTCTTGCTATTACTCCTACCTTAAGGATGCAATAGCTGCAGTGAGGTTCAACCCATCATTTCTGCCTCAGTTTCTCTGCAGAAAAGCAGCCTGACTTTAGCTCTCTGAGCCAGGACAGCCCTCCTCCCTAGGCTGCTCTATCCTCCTCACTGAATCAGGTGCTCAGCCCTGCTAGTCTCAGCAGCCCTTTCACCATCCCTACATGACACAGAGCCAAAGCGAGACCCAGCCTTCAGCCCAGCTACCCCCTCCAACCCATTTCTCCCTGAGCCTGCTTACCTGCTGCTGGATAAAATTCAGGTCTTCCCAGGGTTTCTCTCTGCTTCCTGGTGCCCCTCCACCCCCCTTACTCCCCACACCCCCTGGCTGACTCACGACCAGGTTTTATACCTGGCTGTCAGGTGCTGCCGCTCCCCGGGAGTTTGCTCTCCCCGTTAGCACCAGCTGCACAACTCCACTCCCCAAAGGGCTCCGTCCTTCGCCCGCAGCCCAGCACCTCTGCTTTGACACGACCCGGGGGTG
>NW_009617302.1:5986-6349 GCF_000690535.1 Cariama cristata | reverse complement strand
TCACTGCCCGGCCCTCTCTTTCCGATTTTGCAGGAATATTGACACTCTCATTGTGGATGTGTACCCGGTGCTGGACACACCGGCCAAGCAAGTCATTTGGCAGTTTATCTACCAGCTGCTGACGTACGAAGAGCAGGAGCACTGCCAGCAAAAGATTGCCAGGTTTCTTGGTTACAAGTCCTTGGCAGGTGAGAGGAAAGCCCTTGCCCTCCAGCATGGACACGCCGTGTCCCACCGGGTCCCCGGGGACCTCGGTCCATCACGCTGGGAGCAGGTCGGGGCGGCGAGGGAGCAGCCAGCTCTCGCCGGGGCAGCGGCCGCGGCTCTGACCTGCCCGGGCCCTGCCCCCACGGAGGGCGCGGC
>NW_009617302.1:3322-5973 GCF_000690535.1 Cariama cristata | reverse complement strand
GAGAGCAGCGTGGAGGAGTTTCCAGCTCCTGTTAGTGATGAGGTTGATCTGTAAATGTCGGGCGGGAGGTTACTTTCTTTTCTGCCCCGCGGAGCTGTGTAGTTTTGGAAGGAAGCTCTGCACGCTGAGCGGAGAGATGGCACCTGAGAGATTGGCTCTGGGAGCAAAGGCTTTTGGAAGCTGCTGGGGTCGTTAGAGGTTAGGAAGTCCCGAAAGGAAACAGCTGGTTTAGGGGCAGCGTTCGGATCAGAGAGGGAAAACAAGCGATGATGGAGGGGCCCCTCTTCTCCGGCAGTCAGATGTACGCAGGCATCCGTGGTTCGGGGTGGTGGGGAGCGCGGCTCTCCCCAAAAGACTTGGAAGGCAGTTGGGGATTCTCCTCCGCCCTGGTCCCTCTCTCCCCTCGCCATCACCTGGTTCTGTGGCAACACAAAACCCAGCTGTGGTCTGCTGACGATTACGGGCTTTGCAGTCAGACAGCAGAAAAGCGAGGGCAAATTGGGAGTGAAATGTCTTAATCTTTGGATTTGGGCTTCTTAATGGCTTTCAAATGCGTCTAAGCTAGTTACATTGTGCTGGTGTGTTTATTTTAGGCTCAAAGTAGGTAAAAACAGGTGGTGCTTGAAGAGAGACTTTTGGAGGAACAGAGTTATTTTAGCACAGCCTTTCCCCTCGCAGGGAGAAACCGCTCCAAGTCCTGGTGCAAACGCTCCCCGCTGGGCATGGGAACCTCTTGGGTCTGTGCTCTCCTAATCTGCGCTCTCAAGTACCGCTGCTTTTGTGCGTGCAGAACCACGGCCCAACCCACCGAACCTGTTGTGTATTCCCAAGAACTTAGACCCTAAAATTAGTTTATAAACTTCAGACGATCTCAGAGGGAAGCCGATATATTTGCAGTTCGCAGCTATATTTCAGGAATTCGAAGCAGGTATCCCCAGCCACCGGCAGAGGAGGAAAGCACGGGAGCAGATCTCCCAGGACCAGGCTGTTTCAGACTGTTGGCCCCAGTTTGCAGGCTGGTCCCTGGCTCCTTTCAGCTTCTCAGGTGAAAGGGGCCATCTCTGACCACGTCACGTTCTGGTTGTTCTGGTGCGTTATGTGTGTGTCTATGCGTGGGAGCGCAATGGCCAGAGATCTCTGAATTTGGGCTAGTCCTTCATCTGGGCTTCTTCCAAACTCGGTGGCGATCTCTGATGTTTGTGTGTGTCGGGCTGTCCGAGCACCGTCTGTCGGATACCACGGAGACTGATGCTCTGGTATCTCCACCCTCCTGTAAGTCTGAGCCTCTCTGAGCTGTCGCACTGAACTGCACAGGACCAATCCATCAGACAACGTGGTTCTTCCAGGCAGCACTTCAGTGCTGGCCCCCACTCCCACCTTGTCCCTTGAGGGCAGGAAGGAGTTAGCCAGGTCCCTCTGGACCAGCCTAGCTCAGGGATGGAGTTTCATGTGCACCATAAGCTGGTGGATGCCAACCCTGCTGGAAAAACCGATTGCATGTCCCCTCTTTGGGCATCCATCCCCCTGCCCTGTGCTGGCAGAAGCATTTGTAACTGGCTCCGCTCGCTGTGGACAGCGTGAGGATGGGGAGAGCAGCTACCTGGGGGCACGGGCAGCCAAGTGCAGGGCTCTGAGAGCAGCTGTGAGTCCGACGGGCCTGGGGGAGCCCCGTGTCGCGGCGAGGAGGAACGGGGGAGCTGCGGGGTCCGGCACGCACCGGCCATGCCTTACGAAGGGTGTTTTCTGCTGCAGCTGAGCCAGAAGCAGAGGATCGCTACCGCAGCTCCGTTCGAGGGGCCTCCTTGTGCCGGGGAAGCCTTCGAACCCCCCGCCCCGAGGAAGGGGGGGCAGCAGGTGGGTGATGGGGGGCTGCGCAGGGGTTCCCTCTGCGGGGAGGGGGGAGCTGAGTCCTGGTGGTTGTGCCTGTAGTGTACTTCTGCTCTGCCCCAAGCCAAAATCCTGACCTAGTCCTGAGCAGGAACGGTGGGAAAGGATGGAGGCGAGCATACAGGCAGCACAGAGGCTTTGACTGGAAATCCATGTTTTCAGAAACAGCAATGTTTTCAGAAATAAGCAATTCAATAAGAGGCCACTTGAGCTGAGGCTGAGTGTTGTCGCCAATCCCTTCCGTTGCTCAGATGTGAACTGATCCTGCTGGTCCGAGCCCTCCCTTCTGGGGTGCACAGTTTCTAGCTTCCCTGTGAATTTTCTTGGACAGCATCAAATTCACAGGGAAAACAGCATTTGTGAAATCCAGGTGAGGAAGAAGATCATGGTTCAGTGCCACTTTGAGACTCTTGATGAACTACGCTCACGGCACAAACTCTCCCTCCCTTCAGAGAGCAGCCCCGTATTTCCCCATTTCTGTGACAATCCCATCCTCCTGGCATTGCTGAGGGCCTCCCACAGCCCCCGGATCTCTGACCCTCTCCCCCACCTGCACTCCACGTTGCTGGTAGTGTTTGCAGTCCTTCGGATCCTTGCCCTCCTCTCCCAGATGGCAGGACAAGGCATCCTGCCTATTCCTCCATCGCTCTTAGCTGATTGCGAAGGGCACCCGACCTGTGCTTATGGCTTCTGACCACGACCTCCGCACCACGACCTTCCTCCCAGCACCCCTCACCGGCAGCGCGGTGCTCCTCAGCTGTCGG
>NW_009617302.1:1015-3204 GCF_000690535.1 Cariama cristata | reverse complement strand
TACGCCGGAGGGAAGCCGCTCACCCGGGCAGATGCTTGCCATCTGCGGGAAGAGCAGAGCAGCCTGCGACCCGTGGGGCTAACCCTACCCACGCCTGGGCAGGCTCTGGGGGGCATCCTGCCCCGGGGGCTCCTAGTTCACCTCCCTGCACAAACCATTTATTCATAAAAAGCAGACAACGTTCCTCAGTCCTGGAGCGGGAGGTGATGCGGGGTCGGGGGCTGCACCTCCCGCTCCTGACGAAAGCCCTGCTCCAGAGCCCTTCTCATTACAGCCAGCCGTGTCCGTCCTGGGCTCGGCTTCTGTTGTTGCCTGGGCTTGGAGCATGTGGGTCCGGTCTGGTGCTGGTGTGAGCAGAGCTGCTCCGCCGGGCTCTCCGAAGCTCTGCTTGCCCATCCTGGGACTCAGCCTGGCCCTGACCGCCGGGTGGAAATATTGTGGCTGAAGGGAATGTGAATCCGTTCGACCTGCCCTCCGGCAGCTTGGGAAAGGCAGGGATCACAGACTGCTTCCTCCTGGTAGCCCCTCGCCCACCCTTGGAGATAACTCGGGGGTCTGGACACGTCTCTCAGGGCTTACACTGCTGCAGCCATTGACCGCTGAACTGAAGATCTCCACGGATGTAACTGGAAAAGGAGAGTTTCTTGTGGAGCTGGTCAAATCAACATCACTGCAGGCGAGCTCCCTTGTGCCTTCGCAGGGGTCCGGGCCTCCCACCCTCCTCTTGTCCCCTCCAGAGCCCCCCCTCAGGGGATGCTGCTGGGGCGGCCGGCACTGCCCGGGTATCTGTGACCAAAAGGACCAGATTTTGGAAACTGCGATCTCGACTGCCACGTGTGGTGACCCTGACTGTCCTGGTGCCCAGAACCGACCAGGGAGACTGAAGGAAAAGAAACCGGGAAAAACCCATGGCACTGAGGGGTCTCGGTGTCTGGAGAGTTCTCGACGTAGGGCAGACCCCCGCAGCTGCCCTGGATAACGTCTCTTCCCCCGAAATCCCGCGATGGGAACTCCTCGCTTGGCACTGGCGAGGAACACCTAACCGCGCCGCAGTCCCAGCCGTGCCCCAGCACGGAGGGTTTATGGGCAGCTTCCACATCTACCAGTTGAGTAGACTGAGAGATAAAGAACACCCTTGTTTTATATACCAGTTGGGTAGACTGAGAGATAAAGAACACCCTCGTTTTATAGAGGAAGAAACTGAATATGGAGAGGTAAAGGACAAGGCAGAGGAGGATTTTTTTGCTGCCCGGCTTGTTTTGCAGCACGTGTTGTGCTTCATTGCCGGGTGCGTCCCTCTGTGCCCAGGCCCGCAGGAGGACGTTCCCCGTTTCACACGCAGCCCACGCACGGGGCCGTCGGCTGCTCTGCATCGGTCCCTTGGGACCCCCAGAGCCGGGAGCTCCCGGGGCTTCGCTGTGTGCCTGGGCAGGGGGGATGGCTCCGGGTCCCAGCAGGAGACAGGGGGGAGCTTGATGGGTCAGGACCCGGGGGGCACAGCCTTAGGGGGCTCCTGATGGATTTGTCTCTTCCTTCCCGGCAGGTCAGAGCGACACCGTGGAGGTCCCGGTTCGCCTGATCCCTGGGGAGAGACAGGCTGGCGACGGCACATCCCTCCCGGAGACACCCAACCCCAAAATGGTGCGACCTCCTGGGGCTGGGGGGGCACAGCTCTGGGAAACGCTTTGCCGATGTGTGTGGGACCCTTGCGTTTGCGGGGAGGGCTCACGGTTTGGCTCCTTTCGCGTTAACGCAGGAAAGCAGAAAAAAAGGGAATGGGGGGAGAACGCGTCTGTATGCAAACACCTGCTGGTGGCTGACAACATCCCTGCCTCAGAGCTCGTCTCCGAGATCACTTCCCCGGGCAATTAATCAGCTTTAATAAGGCTGTCAGTGTCTTCCTGCAGCCGTGTGAGTGAGAGGCTCCTGGGGAGCTTCAGAGAAGGCAGAGGAGCCTCGGGTTGGGGTGAAGCACCCCTTTAAAGAGCAAGAGGCTGGGGGCTGGTGGGTCCGTGGTGGCTGTCCTGTCCCTAGGGCATCGCAGGTCTCTGCGGGCTCTGCAAGTCCCATCCCGATTCGGGCATCGACAGCAGCTCTTTGCCCTTTCTTTCAGATGTCGGCTGTCTACGCAGAATTAGAAAACCGCCTGATCGGCAGCTTTGCTGGCAAGATGGGTAACGCTGCCCTGC
>NW_009617302.1:593-978 GCF_000690535.1 Cariama cristata | reverse complement strand
CGCTGCAGGTAGCGTCTGGCTTCCCACGGCGTGAGAGAGGAGGTTTTGGGGGGGGTCTCAGGCGATGGTGGATGGTGCTGGCCAGGCAGGTGGAGGAGAAGACATCTTTCTCTTGGGGCCGTTTTATAACGAAGCAGTGGCGGTGCCACGTGTGGGCCCAGCGATGGCTCCCGCAAAGCTGCATCTGCCGGAGGGCAACGGCGCGTGTGGGGATGGCAAATCCCGTGGGATGCCAGCACGGTGCCGTGCAGCCCAGGGCGCTGCCCGGGGCTCTCTCCTCTCCGCAGGCTGCACCGTGAGCTCACGTCACATTCAGTGCGGTGCTGGGGCTCGTCACAGCCCATGGGTGAGGGGGGTGCGGGGAGCGCCCGGTGGACGACCCCCC
>NW_009617302.1:0-371 GCF_000690535.1 Cariama cristata | reverse complement strand
CTTCACCTTCTCCAGGCCCCCACGCAGCCGCGACACTGACCGATTCCTGGATGCCCTCAGCGAGCAGCTGGGACACCGGGTCACCATTGTGGATGATTTCCTCACCCCTGAGAATGACTACGAGGAGGTGAGCGTGGCACGGGGGTGGCTCGGTGCACAGTCTTTGTCAGCCCTCGTGGTGCAGCCACCGGCACCAGGGCCGGACGGGTGCAGAGCCTTTGGGGACATGTCTGGGTGCTCTGCGGGTGGCAGAGGGGGGTGAGGGCCGCACGGCTTGCGGGCAGGACACCCCCGAGGGCTGGGTGGGTGGAGGATGAGGAGCCACCTTCAGCCTCCCCTCTGTCCCTCACCCAGATGAGTTTCCACGATGA
>NW_009617301.1:685-1766 GCF_000690535.1 Cariama cristata | reverse complement strand
TATTTGAGTAGTTCTTAAGGCATGGAGGACACATCTCAGGCATCAATGATGTCTGAACAAACCAGTGATGGTTGTGAGGTGTTAGCAGGTGTCGATTCAGTAGGAGTGGTAATGTAAGGGAAATGTGGAGCTGGGCAGTTGAGAGGGAATGCCAATAGGGTTGCAGTTGGTGAGATTTAGAGGATGTCCGTAGTAGGGTTGCAAGGTGTTTAAAGAAATGGCTGTATTAAAAGTTTAATGGAGATTGCCTTGTTCTCTGTCTCTTGGGTTTTGTTTTGTTACTGTGCTTGGTACCATTTTGGTCTGCAGGTGCTTGTTTCTGGTTGTCTTTTGACCTTGGTTATGTATTGTTGGTTTTGTGTGTGTCTGGCAGCACATGTGTGTCTTTGAATCTCTTTTCATTGGGCTTTTTCTGTTGTGTGTTTTTTTTGTCTGGTTGTTGGTTGGCTGTTTAGCCTGGTGGCTGGGCCCTGTCTTGCTTGGGCAGTTTGGCGACGTCAATAAGTAGTTTTAAAAATCTGTTTCCTGTGTATAAATTTCAATAGCAGCAGTAGAAATTGGCACCCACCCTGGGAGTAATTATAAATTAAACTTCAAAAACTTTTTAAAATAACACCTTAAAAAAAAATTACTCCCAGGGTGGGTGCTAATTTCTACTGCTGCACCAGACTTTTTATATTTTATTTTTTTTTTCTACCCAGTAATCAACAAATCACTCCCAAACACAACCCAAAGCCCCCATCCCCAATAAAATCAGCAATTCAACCCACCCCAGCATAATACAAATAGACAATCAAATATGCAAATGAATCCCCCAATTCTACAAAGACCAAAGAGATTTCATTGTCACCATCCATCACTGAATACCTAATCCCCACAAATTCCATAAAGAAAAAAATCTACAGACCAACCAAGCCTCACCACACCACCCACACATGCCAATTACAGAAACAAAATCCCCATAAGACAAACGACACCAAAAAAAAAAAACAAAACACCAATGTTCCATACAAATTAAAAATCCACACGGCCACAAAAGGGTTAAAAAAAATGATCGCCGAGCCGATTTCAATGTAAACCC
>NW_009617301.1:0-618 GCF_000690535.1 Cariama cristata | reverse complement strand
CGTCGGAGGCCTTCCGTACCATAGAGACTGACTTCCGGATCATAGAGTTTTTAACCGGAACCTCATCTCTATGATCCGGAAGTCAGTCTCTATGGTACGGAAGTCCTCCAGTGCTCCCGGAAGTCCTCCAGGAAACCCGGAAGCGCCGGCCATTTTACCGGAAATGCATTTTAAATGCGGAAAATCGATTTTGAACGCGACCTACGACCCGGAACCACACCGATGACATCCGGAACCGCCATGTTGCACACCGGAAGTCGGCCATATTCGTCGACAAAAACGAACCAAACCCGGAAGTGCTCCAAAAACCCCTAAAATCGGACCAAGCACTACACCTACACCCATAAAACACATTCACAGCACACAGTAGGGTTACAGTCACTGAATAAAACACTAGGAGGTATAATTTCAGGGTCACATCATTAGGGTTAGCACACTACAAAGCAACAAGAATAATAACGTCAGGATACAGGGTGCACTTCCGGTCCGGAGTTAGGGGGTTACTGCTCAGCGTTTTTAGGAGGTAGGTTTTTCAGGGTTTTTTACGGATTTAGGGATTCGGGGTTCAGGCATTCCGGTCAGGGGTCGAGGGTCAAAGTTCAGGGGTCAAAGTTCAGG
>NW_009617300.1:612-900 GCF_000690535.1 Cariama cristata | reverse complement strand
AGTGTGTCGGGCTCCCTGCGTTTCCCCAGCCGGGCTCACACCATCACCCTTCCCGAAAGAAATATGTACCTTCTATCCACCATGCCCAGGAGAGGCAAACAACAACAACAACAGCAAAACCAAAAACCAAACAAAAAAAAACCGGAGATCCCATTCCCTCAACGCACACACTGGCCAGCCTTCCCCGCCGAGAGCTCAGCCGAGGTGTGAAAACTCCCCCGTTGAGGCTAGGAAACCCGCCAATGACCAGCGGGAGAACTGGGGGTAGCACGGCAAACAGCCCGCGGA
>NW_009617300.1:0-522 GCF_000690535.1 Cariama cristata | reverse complement strand
GGGCTCTCGGCAGGCTCTGCGGATGTCCTGGGAGGATTCACTTTGTCTGCGGATAGAAGGGACGCTGGTGGCTTTGGTGGCGGATGGAGGGGGGTGGTTGTTGGTCATCCACATGCCACCCAAGATGTTATTCACTGCTAACAATTACCATTATCTGTCCCCACTTTTGGCTAATCAGACAGAATATGTAATGATGAAGCCTGTTTCCTGCTGTCTTTGGGAGGTAACGGGTTATTCTCTCATGGGGGTGGCGGGAAGGGAGGGGGGGTTACACCTACTCCCATTAGGGCTTTAGCACTTGACTAATTCAGGTACTTAGCATCCTATAGACAGGGACGGTTTGAAAGCAGGCAGTGTTTGCAGTGGGGAGGACTGTTTATATAAACAGGACACCTCTGTAAACGACACTAATATTTGGGGTTAGGTGGCGATGGAAGGGAAGGTCCTCTTGAGCCGGGAGATTTCCCAGTAACTGGGTGCAGTCTTTTCCTCGAAGCTTTTAAGGGAGGGGGTTCGGGGCGA
>NW_009617299.1:4703-4934 GCF_000690535.1 Cariama cristata | reverse complement strand
CTCAGCGCTTCCGAACCTCTGCCGGAGAGGACACGACGAGACACAATGCCCGTGATTGCAGAGAGCTCGTCTTTAAATCTCCACCTGGCTTTCTGCTTGCTCATCCGTTCTAGCGAGCCTTTGGGGTTTGGTGGGGGGTTTTTTGTTGGTTTGGGGGTTTTTTGTTGGTTTTTTTCAGTGATGCCATTTTAATCTCCATCCCCTACCAAAGCATCCAGATGCTTCCGCTAC
>NW_009617299.1:382-4572 GCF_000690535.1 Cariama cristata | reverse complement strand
GCCGAAAGCCCCTGCTCGGTTCCGTGCCCCTGTGCCGGGGCTGCTGCCCCTCCTTTGCGTGGTCAGGGAAACTGACTCTTCTTCAAAAATGTAAGTCTTTCCTCCCTACCTCCGGGTGGGAATGCAGCCCCAGGCCCAGCAGCTCTGCAAGAGGAACACGCCAAGGGGCAGGACAGGAACGAGCAGAGGGCAAAGCAACAATCCCCCCAGCACACGCAGGGGCTGAACGCTTTATTTAGCCTGAAATAAGGTACCCGGGACCTTGCTGGGCCACCACATATTAATATTGATGAGCTTCCCACATCCATCAATGAAAACTGCGGAGAAAGTCTTCGTGTGGCTTGGGAGCCCGCATCCCCACGGCAGCGCAGGCAGCATCGCCCGCAGCGTTACCCACCGGTGAGGGCACAGTGCCTCGCTGCCCTCCGTCCCACACCCCTGAGATGCTGATGTACCGGGCGGCTGCAGCTGGCTCCAGACCTGTGCTGATCGGGCCCACCGAGAGCGATGTGCCCAACCACCGCCGCAGCCCTGGCGTGAGCTCGGGGCCGTTTCCTAGGAGCCCTTTGCCCCCATCGGCTCTGCTGCCAGCTGGCTTTGCTCAGGTATGTGTCCTTCCTTCTGTGGACCAGGGCAGGGATGAATGAGTTTGATTGTTTGATTTGGCTTTTTTTTTTAGCATTGTTTTATAATGTCTTTTTAGATGTCAAAAAGAAAGGAGGACACCCAACCAACCAATAACTTTCTTTGACCATCAGTGATCCCGCAGCTAGGGAAGCAAGAAGAAGAGAGGAACAAACAGCAAGAAAAAGGAAAACAAATATATTGGGGAAAAGATATGCGAGGAATGAGAAAGACCGCCTTCATCTTTCTGGAAGCAGGAAGAGATGAAGCAAGCAGCTCCATTATAATTTCTCAGCCTCTTTCCTGTGTTTAAGTGACCCAGAGATGAATTCCTAAAAAGTGCAAATTAATTTTGAATACCATTCTGATTTAGCAAACACCAGTCTTGGAAACTACTAAAAAGGTCACAATAGGCCACTTTCTCCAAGACAGAGTTTTGTATACATTATAGTGCATCATCATTCTCATGCAAAATTGCAGATTAAACCTTGGTTTAAGAGCACGGTGTCCCTGCCCCTCTGTGATGCTGGGAACGAAATGGTTGCTGTTTCCCCATGCAGTTCTTGGAACTGCACGGCTAACTCCTGCAACCCAAACACGTGTCTGCACTGCAGTCGCTCAAAACGTCGGCTGATGAGGATCCGGGTGGCCCCCGCTGCTTCTTCGGACCCTGCATCCCTTACACTGGCATGGCAGGTCTCACAGGATGGCTCGGAGAGGTGTACCACGAACCTGCATGGAGTTCAATAACTCTTTTTCACTCCTGCCGTGGAAAGAAGTCCTTGGGAGCTATGCCCTTGCGAATCTCTCCTGTAAGCCTACCTGCTCCATCTGATGCGGGTACTGGAAAACGCAGGCAGATTGTTGCCGGTAAGTCAATGCTGTCTCTGTAGAAAACAATTTCCTACTTTGTCAGTGGAGTGTATTTTACACGTCCCAGCAGCAGCTGCCGGGGATGGAGAGGCAATAGCGATGTTCCCCAGCAACAGGAACAATTCCAGCCCTCCTCCTTTCTCACTGTGGGAGCATCAGAGGTTTGGAGCACACCGGCTCCCTCTCCCCTGCACTGTAACTGCCACGGTCCATTAAGTTTTTCTCTCTTGCACGCTTCAAACTTACCAGAGCTTTGAGTGATCGGCCCTCGGTGTTCCCTGACACCTGCTGAGAGAGGAAGAAAACGCCGTTGACAACGTCTCTCCTTGCCGGCACAGTCGTGAGCCCTGTCATTCAGATGTGTGTGAAGCAAAATCGGTACCAGCTCGTCCCTCTGTGGGCTACAAGGCAGCAGCTCTCTCTGGAAGAAGCAGCGCTCAGATCTGTTAGGAGCAACTACAAACTACATCTTCTCCTCTTCTTGTCGTTCTTGTTTGCTGTTAAGGGAGCGGTTTGTTCCATCAATGTCTATTGTGGACATCTACAGCGAGCCCGGGGCTGTTTCCCCGCGGAGCCGCAGAGAAGTTAGCCCCGTGGGGTTGGCCGTAGCCGCTTGCCCAGCCCCTCCCGGGATCTCTTGCCTGGCCACGGCAAAGCCCAGCACCTTGTATTTTTGCCTTCTCAGGATCTTCTCTATGAATAGCAAGGTAACCTGCTTGCTGCAGCCTGGTTTTAATGCTCTTTGCTCACCTTTGCCCGACACTCGGACACCTCTGGGCCGTAGCTTCCTGCAGCAGTCTTGTCTTTTGTCACCAAATCTGTGAGAATGATCCCTGAAAACAACTCCTGGCTGGGGCCTACGTGGTCTGCTTTATGGATACCTTACCCAATTTAAAAACAACAAGCATTCAAAAAATGCCTGGTACTGCAAGGCGGGTTAGTTTGTTGCTGTTGGGGAGGTACCCGGGTAAGGGTCCCCTGGCCAGCCAAGGCTGCTCGCTGCCATCCAGGGAGCCTGAATGTGCCCCTGGGGCTGCAACCGCGCTCCCCCCAGCTCCACCAACACATCCCACTGGCACCGACTGCTTCCAGGGCAAAAGGCACCAGCCCCTCGCTGCCGCAGGGCCGGCTGGGCAGAGAGAGGGTCACCCAAAACACAGCAAGGGCAGCAGCACCGACGCATTCACCGGCGGCATCTGCACCGAGCTGTCCCCCATCCCACCCCACCACTGCAGGTGCCCTGTCCATCTGCCCCCGCTGCCCCCTGCCCACCAGCAGACCCCACCACCGTGCCTGCCAGCCAGCCCCGTCGCCTGCTGCCAGCTCACAGCGAGCCACAGCTGAGGTCTGAAGGCTGATTTGCCTTCTCCACCTCTTTTTTTTGTTTGTTTTTTTTTTGTTTAATTCAGTTTGGCACGATGCAGAGTGCATTAGGGCCGAGGAAGCCAGCACCTATGTGAAGAGACAGCCCTAACATCTTATGGAAGTGCTACTGCTTGGGATCTCCGAGTCAAGTGGGCATCCCGCGTGTGGGGAGGTCCTTCATCTGCTGTGCAAACCCTCCAGCCTGGGTAAGGATTAGCTGCCGCCTGGGAGCTTGTGCCAGGATAACAAGTGTGCTGGGTGGGTACCTGCGTGGGGTAGCATCGCAGGACGGTTTGGGCTGGAAAGGACCTTAAAGACCATCCAATTCCAACGCTCCCTCCGCCATGGGCAGGGACACCTTCCACCAGACCAGGTTGCTCAAAGCCCCATCCAACCTGGCCTTGAACACTTCCAGGGATGGGGCATCCACAGCTTCTCTGGGCAACATCTTCCAGTGCCTCACCACCCTCACCGTGAAGATTTTCTTCCTTGTGTCCAATCTAAACTCACTCTTTCAGTTTAAAACTATTGTCCCTTCTCCTGTCACTACAGGTCCTGGTAAAGTCTGCATCTTCCTTATAAGCCCCCTTTATATACTGAAAGGTGCGGTACCTGCTGGGTGTGAGAAGTTGGGGGCTCCAGACAGCAGAAACCGTGTAACCCGCTGCGAAGCTGATAAACGGCTAAGATTGATCTTAAACAACCAAATGGGACCAACCCGAGGGGCGATTAGATGAAACCCCTATACATTTCTGCCTGGGCCTCGCTGCTGCTCCCGCTTTGCTGTTGCCGCAGACGTTGGAGGCCTTTGGAGCCCTGCACATGAGCAACCAGCCTCTCTGCTGTAAAACCCTCCTCATGGATAATAATGAATGGAAATGACCTGTGTAATGAATAATTGGCTTGGAGCATGGCGCTGGCCGCGATGACAAGTTCATCTGTACGTGATGTTACGCTGTGCGGCTCCCTAACTGTTTTCAGCACAATTGGTTTTCATTATGGAAAATGCGTTCCCTGAAGGAGACGGCCGCGGTGCTGTGCAGCGGCACAACAGAGCTGGGCTTCGCCTCGGGCACGAAACACACCACGTAAACACGAATAAATGTCAAGTCTGGGGGAAGCGGTGCTTTTTCCGCTCCCATGCCAAGTCCAAAAACGTGTGCTTACCCTTCCCTGTGGCCAAGGAACTGTCAGCAGTGGGGGGGATGGCAGGAGGGAGGGGAGCACCCCCTCGCCTCTCACCCCTGGCCACTGCAGCTCCTCTGAGGAGGGACCAGATGGGCCCCCCGAGCTCCCCATCACCCCTCACTGCCCCTGGTCCCCCCACT
>NW_009617299.1:0-319 GCF_000690535.1 Cariama cristata | reverse complement strand
AAACTGTGCGGAGGCCATCCTCCAGTTGCCAGCTCGGGTTTTAGAGGCATGCCATGACTTACTGCTAAGTTATTCTCTGTTTTATTAAATATTTAGCAGCGACTGTTCTAGAGATTAGTGGTGAATGATAGGAAAAAAAAAAACCAATACCAAGCTGCACAGATGACTTTTACAGTCGGGTTTGGTGTACCAGTCCTCCTACGCCTGCGTTTCTCTCCCAACAGGAGCCAAATTGCACGGCTTTATGTAACCAGCTATATAAAGAGCGCCTTGAAGGAAGGTGAAAACACTGCCCACCCTCGCCCCCACCACCCCCTGC
>NW_009617298.1:22173-24013 GCF_000690535.1 Cariama cristata | reverse complement strand
CTTTTCCCCCTTCTTAACTGTGTTACCCCTGAGGCACTGCCCCCATTGCTGATGGGCTGGGCCTTGGCCAGCGTTGGGTCCGTCTTGGAGCCGGCTGGAAATGGCTCCATCAGATATGGCGGGAACGTTCTGGACAATGGCTCCATCAGATATGGCGGAAGCTTCTGGCAGCTTCTCACAGAAGCCACCCCTGTAGCCTCCCTGCTACCAAAACGTTGCCATGCAAACCATATACATTGTCCAACCTTTTAAATACAATTATATGCTCTAATTCTATGTAAATTAGTGTCCACTAGCTGACTTAATGCAGACTTTCCAAGAATCAAGCCTCTCTGATGTTTTCAGGCTGCGTCTCATATATGGCTACAATTAAGTTTGTCAGACAATTCATAAGGTAGAGAAATAGACTGCATTCTCCGTTTGGATCTTCTAAAGTTCCTATTTTGTGTACAGCTAAAAAACTGGTCTTCCGTACATTTCACTTTATCACTGTTTCCTTACCAATTAATAGTATGAGAGAGAGTATGACAGAAATAGTTAGAAGCAATCATGAAATGGTCATAGGCATAGAAGGTATATAAGGCACAATACTGGGCTTGCTGCCATTGCCATCAGGCTTCTCTCCACCAAGATTCCCATCTACTCTTCCCTCCTTTACCCAACTATTCCCATCTTCCACCTAGCACTCCTTTATGCAAACCTGCTTACTTCTGGCTGACAACAGGCCTTGCACTCCCTTCTTTCTCATGCAGATATCCCTAAAAAGTATTTTCTCTGAGCTACACCTTTTCACCGTACATTAACTTTACATCAGTGTTTCCCTTCTGCAGCTATTTGCAAATGCAGCTTTTCAAAGTAACGCAGCAGTATTCTGCACCACCAGCAGTTACCCTGCAACTTTCTGCCCTTTAGCTGATAATGTTATGTACATCTAGCTCCACTTCTACTTGAAATGTCTTCAGTGCTTCCTACAGCTCCTGTATCCTAGTCACACGATTCCAAAAGTCCTCTTTCTTGAATATTTTCTTAAAGGCTACAGCACAATGACATCTACTCTCTCCGTTATACAGCATCTATCCACCTGCTCCAGTTGCCATGATTTGTTTGCTCCATATTCTAGTCCCACCACTTTTGACGGCAGCCTTTTTAACACTCCCCAAAACAGAGGTTTTTGCTTCTGTACCAATAACTTGTATACAGGCAAATGACTCGGTGAACTAATGTGCAATTGAAATGCATAAACATCTCATGAGCTAAACTTGGCTGTTCTAACAGCTGAAATTAACCTCCATCACATATATGTTAATTCCTTTAAAGTGTATTACAGATGAACTTATAACTCTGCAAGGTCGTCCATAAACAGAAATAGGTTATCCTTCTCCAGGAAGAGTCAAAGTTACTATAGGCCTCTCAATATATTTCTGAACCTTGAAGTGCTTAAATAAATAAGCAAAAGCATAATTTATATATGTTACCAGGAAAAAAAATAGCAATGAGAATCTCATTCCGATCTGTTTCAAACATAGTTAATAAAAAAGGCTGTAAAGATCTTGTATTATCTCAATCTTGTCAGAACTCATATATCACAAGCAAAAGAAGAGGCCCAAATGGCTGTCTTCATAGATCGGTGCTACGTTGATGTCTTGGTAAATCAAATAAAGAGATTTCATAGCAGTCTTGTATTTATATACAAGGAATCAAGTGAACTAGGCTAAGTTCTTGTAAATGCTATGGATTTAGGAAAGTTATAAAACCCTAGACAAAAAGACAAGAATAAAGTATAGTACTACATATCAGACATATTTCTGTTTTCTCTCTGTTACTCAAAAAATTGTACTAT
>NW_009617298.1:3714-22142 GCF_000690535.1 Cariama cristata | reverse complement strand
ATTCTTCATTCCTGCAAAGAATATACCTAATGTACAGATCTTTTATACAGGCACCTCAGTACAACTTTTTAAAGTATACTCTTAAGTAATTAATTCTCCAACATTAATTCCACAGTCATCATGAAAAAGAAAAACTATTACCTGGCAGTGGTTTTGGTACATTTTTAGATCCTTCCGGAGTTTCAGATTTTCCTCTTCTAGTTTATTCTTGTTTATTGCTATTTCATTCACAGTTGCCTTTAGCTTTTCAATAATCAACTCATCCTTTTCACTTTCAGACTGGCCATAGGTAATTACCTCTTCTTGGTTTTGTTTCTTATTGCTTATATGGAATTGATAATTCTGGGTCTGCATCTATAAAACAAGAAAATATTTTAAAATCAATTCAATAATTGTATGTCAATTGCTAGGACAAAACTGTTACTACTAAAATCATAAAGGTATTTCCATCTTCACCAGGATTTGCTTAGAAAAGATGGCACAATTGGAACAGTTTGCATTACTTCTCTAAAGGTTACTTCCTTTTTCAGCTCCTTTTCCTCAGTAGAAAAAAATGTTTCAGAAACTTTCAAGGGCACAGAATTTTTTCAAGGATTTTTCTCCTCTGCTGTGTATCTCCCTAGCACTTAATTAGCCTCAAAAGTGAAAAAGGTGGTTATGATGACCTACTCAAAGCAGTTACCTATAAAAATAATTTGAAAGAAATGTTCTTCTTTGATTCATTGAACTCAGTAGGAGTTGTGTGTGTGTGTGCCTCAGGACAGACATTAACCTTTGACTAGAGGGCTAGCATTACATACTTCATGTATAAACAGCTCAGTTACTAGAGGAACTGTACTTCGGTATCATTATCCTTAAACTTGGGGAAGACTCATTTGTACATTCTGCAGAGTCCCACACTCCATTCAGTTTCTTGTACTAATTAAAATCATAAATCCAAAACTTCAGAAAATTGGTATGGCCAGTATTTGTGAATTCACAGGCATCATGAAGAAGCATAATTACTATGGTAACTGTTTTTGCTGTTAAAAAAACTATCCACATGGATCCCTCTACTGGGAAATTAACAAGCAGCAGTAATCTTTCAGGAGACTGAGAATTAGCAGAAAAATGGCAACAAAATATAACCTGGAAACCATATATCATGTGCAGAGATCAAGTTGAGGTCACCTTGACATCTAAGTTATGGAGTCTGACATACCAAAACGTCAAAGCATCCTGTGAAAAATATAGTGCAAGATTCCAACTAGAAATCAAGGACCTCACAAAAGAGGAATTTGAGGCAAAGACACAGGACCAGTTAATGTTTTTGAAATAGTTAAGGAGTAACAGTCCATCAGACTTCTATTTAATAACTTCTATTTAATAAATTAGTCGGTGTTATGTTACAGTTGTGAAGAAAATTGTCTTCAAAGAAAGTTCACTGATGGCAGTGGAAGCCTCAACAGAAAAATGTGAATGATCACCTTAAGTACTGTATTTTGACTTGTCTAACTGTATAATCAACACATCTGCATGGAAGTTCAATAGTTGCAATATAATGCTTTCAGCATCTAAACCCAAAACTTAACTGTTATCCTTGGAAATGCTGGATATGAGTAAAGAGTCTCACAGGAATTGTTATGAAAATGTTTCGCTAGATTAAGATCCAGTGAGCTTAGTAACAGTGGAAAAGGGGATTACCAGTCAGCAACATAATTGGCTTCCTCTTACTTAATTTTTGAGCTGTCTTGTGGTCCAGTTAATTTTTAAGTTATTTTCTAATTTTTTCTAGACCAGGTTAGGTCATCAAGACATCATTAAATCAATATTTTGATCTGGATTGGAATGAATTAAAAAAAATAAAAATATGCTAGATCAATAGGCTTAATAAAGAAAGTAATAAGCAAATTGGCAAGTAAAAAAGAATAACAAAGTCAGCCAAGGACTGAATGGTAACTTGAAAGCTGAAAAATATGATAAAAAAGGATAAGTGATCCAACAAACAACTCCAGGTGTGATTCTGGAGTAGCATATAGAAACTCATTTTTCTGCGTAAATTATAATGATGTATATTTATGATCTTCAAAAAAATGAGAGCTATCTTAGATTTGAGAGAACTTTATATTTGAGTCAACATAGTAATGGCATCTACTACTTACTTGGTAAGATACTTTTCAATAACTTCTCATCGCAATTAATTGCGTATTAGTAAATAGCATAGAATTATCTCCACAGTATATGTAAAAAGTAAAAAGTTTTTTTTAATCAGAAATGTTGTAATTTTCATCATGATACTTATTCATTTTCTCATTTTCATGAGAAAAATGAATTAAAATAACTGTATGTATCATTAGATCTTTCAGTATGGGTCTGCCTGACCTAAAGCAATGTATTCACTACCAATATATCCATGTATTGTCAGATTCACTATAAGCTTAGTGCTGTTCAGATTTTTTAAATTAAGTTTAAATAACTCTAGCTGAGGTAACAGCTCATTTTCTTCACAAAGCAGGAAGGTAGGCATTTTACCTGAAAAAAATTACATTTCTCGGGCAATAATTTTTGTTGAGCATCTAAATAAATGAGATCATTTTGGCAGATTGTCCCCTTCTTATCCCATTCTCTTGATTTTGCCTTAAATTCCTGAAAGACAGCAAAACAAGGCTAGTAAACACAGGGAAAATAACTTTTTTCCTTTATCTAAATAACTTTGTTATTAAAAAACTAAGAAAAATCTAGGCTTTTAATTAATACGTAATCTTTTCATAATTTTGGAATGAAGAAAAAAAGAACAATTATATAATCCAGCCATCCAGTCATCCCAACCAGAAAAAATCCAGTCTTAAGGGCTGTTAATCTGAAAAAAATGGGTTGTAAGCATAATCATTGAATAAAAATAACAAAATATTTTAAAATACTTCCATTGCTGTAAATCTTAGAGCTATGACTATAATACACCTATTTTATTGGAGGGTAGATCCTGTGACTCTAAAGCTATAACAGTGTCAAGCAGAGTAATCAGCAGGGAATCATACCCTTAATATTCAGACCAATGTTTTGAGAGCTTGCTTTTTTCTTTTTTCTTTTTTTTTTTTTTTGAACAAATGGGACAGCAGCTACTGTGAATAAATTTTACTTCTTGCTCTCTTTACAATTGCTGCTTCTGGTTCAGAGTTCACCTAGTTTAAACAGAAACTTGTTTAACAAATTCTATTATATCAGATTTATCTAATACTGTTGTTGTATTTGCACTTATATTCCTATTTATAGTGTATTTGAATTTGCTTTTAAATCATACCAGATCTTATATGTTCACAACTAGACTTTAAAGACAGTATCCTATAAAATAAGTAGAATTCCAGTTACTAGAGCTGTTGCTCTTTTAGTTTGAAGAATTAGCAAAATAACAGTATACTGTTTTATACAGTGAAAACTATAATACTTATAAGCTGTTATGAGAACTTCCTTTTTCACAAGGGAAATGTTGGTTCCAAAAAGATAGGTGATTTTTTATAATTAGCCTAAACTGGTGTATTCCCTAAATTTAAAAAAATAAGGTTTTATTTTCTACTGAAACAAAATTGAATGCTTTCCAACCTAGATTAATACACATCTTCTCTTATAGCTTTCCTAATATCTGCCTTGGCATTTTAAACCAATAAACATCTTCCCATTTTACAAAATGTGATACAAATGGAGTTTCAGACTACTTAATGAGGACTGCAGGTTCAAGGCCTTACTAAAGCACTGCTGAACTTAGTAGATTTTCAACATGGTAATTATTTCCTGAATACTAGAATTTGCTGAATATATTCCAAGCACTCATTTTTCATACTGCATAATTAATCAAATTATAGCATTGTGTTACATTATTTTCACATTTTAATCTTGAATAAGGTTGTTCTCAAATTAGCTGGATCAGATAGTTTCACAGTAGTGATATATTTAGTCAATGATAGATGTATAATGCATCTATTATTCTTGTAGTAGCAGATGTTGGCAGCTATGCTGCAGTCCAAAGTGTAGTAGCTTTTCTGATGGTAGGGACTCTTCCATGTGGAAGAGACAGTAACATTATGTAGAGCTAGAATGTGTCTAGGATGTGTTGTGTTATGCGGGTGCAGGCACCTGAAGTTAGCAGAAGTTAGTCCTATATCTTACAGAATAATATTGAGGATAGGCAAGTCCAAAATAAAGGTCCTAAAACCCTGCTTAATTGCAGCTTAAGTGTGGAAATACTTAAAATCTACTAGATCTTATTTTTTTGATTGTAAAGTTCTCAAAGTGTCTAAATCATCTAAATAATATATCTACATAAATCTACATCACAAGCCTGTAAGTTTTCACAATGCTTAGCAGCTAGGCAACTAGCTCACACTTTCAACTGGTATTCCTCTGCTTACTTTCCCTAGAGGACCCAGTTTAGTAAACGCTTGAAGCACACACTGCTTTATTATGCTCTTTACAAATGGTGGCCAGAGAAAATGTAAATTTTTTTTGTGATCCTCCTATGCTTCATCAGACTAGTGGTTAGACTGTTCTCCCTGTATGTGCAAGATTCAGTTTAATAATCTTCTTTCCAGACAGAATCTGAACCAGAATCTTCCCATGTTAGTTTTCTACCTAACAAACTAATGTTATTTTTCAACAGGATCTGGAATTCTTCCTTTTGAAGTCATTTCACTTTGCACAGGATACCAGCAAATTTATTGGATAAGTAAAAAAGAAGCAGCAAAAATTAGCACAGCTAGAGATTACGTCGCTCAGTTATAAGAAATAAGACTGGATATCAGTTTCTGCAGCAGCGAATGTAGCCAGAAGAGTATTTGGGGAGAAGCCACCACTTGGACGCACGCTCTCTGTATGCCAGTTCTCTGTGCTGGCTAACCCTCCTGGTGGCTCAATAAATATTGGATTATTCCACAGATCATACTAACTCTGAGAAGTTAAGGCCAGGAATTATGATTAGAAAACAGTATCTTCCTGTATCCAAGAATAAGTCAGCTAAAATCCCTTCTGTGTTCAGAGGGATAGCGAATATGACCGAATCCTGTCCTCAACATCTCATATTATCTAGTCCCCAACTCAGTATGCTGGATTCTGTGGAATGTATTTTTAAGTGCCTAGTGCTTCCTCCTGCAGTTACCTAGGGAAACCAGGCACTGAGGTCAAGGCTGTGGATTGCCTCAGGCACATAGGTGCTGACAAGAGATGTGTGTAACAAGCAGTTTTCCAATCCTAAATCCTTTTTCTGTCTAGCCCTACAAGGTCAAAGTTGTCCTCAGGTCTATAAAACTTGAATTAATGGTAGGTATTATGTGACAGTATCCTGCATATGTAAAAGGTCTCATGCCTCAAGAGATTATATTATCCAGTACACATATATTAATCAGGAAAAAAGTAATATTTATTTATAGTTACACTTATGAAGAAAATTACCTATATTAACTCATAAAACTACCAAAAAACCTAATAAAACTTGGATAAAATAATATTAAGACCTGAATATTAAACTATGCACCTTTTTTTGCTAGAACAAGAAAATCACATAATTTTTGTAGAATTATCAGAAAATTAAAGTTTACAACTGTAAACCACAAATTAGTTCTAAAGGCATATTAAAATTAGAATATAATAACATATTCTTACCTCCGATTTCTTGTATAAATTGCTCAGTTCAGATGGTGTCTCTAGACTTTCCTCACATTTTTCTCTACTTTCAACCTTTTTTTGTTTTAACTGATGTGACTGTAGCTTTTCATAACTATGTGTCAACTTTGAAAACTAAAAATGAAAGCAGAGTTGAATATACAGAATCTATCAAAGATGATCACGTGCCCAAAATTTTCTTTAAACTAGAATCGCCAACTGCAGCTTCAGCATTCTAAATATTTAACCAACGTAACAAAGAATCAATTAATAAAGTTGATTTATTAGAGATGAACAAGACTAAGCTGTCATATAAATGGTAACTAACTGTTCGAACAGGTTCATTTGACAGCTACAAGTTCTTTATGGCACTGTTACCCATAGTGTCATTTCCTCTACAATGTTTATATGAAATGTTCTATACTTGTTTACTGCCATCTTGTGTTGACATTTTTAAAGAGTGCTTCACTAGCCAGAATGAGGGATTATCATTAACGTGTTTTAAACTTGCATGGTTCTTTCTAATCATGAAAATTGTTGGAATGTTGTGTATGTGAAGATTGCATTTTTCTGGAATAATTAAGTACCAAAGAGTGTCTCTGAGAATTAGACCCTAAACACTGTTCTGTATATTGATCTTACCACGAAAGCATGGCTTAGGAGTCAGAGGCAAAGGAGTCAGAAGCAGAGAAGGGAAGATACCTGTAGAAGTACCAGTTGCTTCAAAAAAATGACCGTTCTGATCAACAGTTAGCTGTACTACACAAGCAAAGGGGCTAGTGGCTGTTAACAGGTTTGATACAGCAAACTGACACTGTCCGGTAGAGATATGTAGATCTGATTTTGGAAAAAAAAGGAAAACCAGGATATTGACAAAGGAAACACTAAAAATATGGTCTTGAGGGAAGATGAGCAAAAGAACTTTGCGAAGAATGTTGAGTAGAGAAGAAGCTTACAACTATGAATACTGATCATGTCTCTTGTTCTTTTGTTCCTTTAAATTCAGGTATATATTATATGACTTTAAAAATTCTGACTCTAACATAAAGTTCTTTGTCTAACTAAACAAAATCCATAAAATGTCATGTTTTTGTTAACTGCTCAAGTGAACTACTGTCTGGAAAAGAAATTACTTCCAAGGAAGTAATTGGAAATGGAATTGAATTCTATTGAACCAACCTAGAACGAGCAATTGAGGTGTACAGATAACAAACATGGCCAAAGAAGTCCAGAAAAGATGCAGAACAGAAACTGGAGTTAAAAAAACATCTGGAAACTTCCTAAAGACATTTGAGATGATTTTGGGGATTCATAATATGGAACACCAAAAAAGAATTGAAAAGATGACCAGAAGATAGATTGTCCTAGACTAGAAAGTTTCATGAAATGGGGAGGTCCAGGGGTAGATTTGACCAACTTCGAATTTCTGAATAGAAATCCTGTAACATGGACTTACAGAGTGGAGGTATCACCTTCAAAACAAAATCAAAAGTCTCGCAGAGAAGCTGCCTGTATTTGAAATTGACCTTGCCAAAGAACAGTTGAGATAAAATATTTAAAATGGGTCAGAGTATCCAGGCTCAAGCAACACGAAACTCAACATCTTTGGATAAAAATATATCCTTTTTCAAATAACAGGAGTTTTGCTCTTGAAAATATTATGGCATATGTGAACTGCCTAGGAAGAGCCAAATCAGATGAAGACAGGTGTTAGACTGTTCATGCTAAAAAGGCTAGGAAATTCAGGATCCAACACTTCAGCAAATCAGTCTAAAATTGACCAGAATGGCCAAAATGAGAAGACTTAGTTTGAGTATTGGATTTATTTAATGAATTTAATTTCAGACAGATTAAAGTGTGGATGTTATCACAACTGGAAACTAGATTAAAAGTCAAGAATCCTTGCATTTAATGCTAGATATTTACTTTTAAAATAATGTCCCAGTTGTTCTATTTGCATGTCGTACAAGTGAACAAACAAACAAAAAAGATGAGGCATTTTAGTGAGTTCTGTGGTAGAATTCATCTAAGTTCAGATTTCTGAAAGTTAGACATCCAAGCCTGAGCTACTCTGCATTAGAAAAAGCTGCCTCTGAATGCTTAGTCATTTCAGCTATCTTAAATTCTTGTCATACACTGACATGAATTATATTCTAGGGGTGTCCATTTCCCTCCATTGATTCTAAAGGGAGCCTGAGGTAGTTCAGACGTAGCCATCTAGCTGTTAAAAGTCTAAGTGAGGCAATTAGTTGCTGAAGTGCTTAGAGCAAGAACGGATTCTTGTTCTTTTGCTGAGGGACTTCTGTCATTTTGAAAATGAGAATAACTACTGAACATTAATACAGAAAAATAATGAAAGAAAAAAGTAATGAAGATGAACCCCTAAAGTTTTTGCTATTTAATTATGACAAAATGTTGTACGTTTGAATAAGTGCAGCAGCGTGGCCTAAGAGTTTCAGGTTACATATCAGGAATTATTTCCCTAGTACAAGAAAAATACAGGTTTTACTGCATTCAACAGGCACACAATCAATTCAGTGGGAATGTTGCTCATTGAACAGCTGCTTTTATCAGTAGCAAGGGTAAAAAGCATGGAGGACCACAGAAGCAGTATATCAGAGAGAAATTTGTACTGAGTAGCCTAGCACTCTGAGAGCTAGAAAAAGTGATCCTTTCTATTTCTGCCAAGATTAGGAAGGAACAAAAATTGTGAGGGATTTTAAGAATACATCTGCAGAGAAAGATACAATGCTGCTGGTAAATAGTAACACACCATTTGTGCAAAACTAAATTGTAGCTCTTAGGATTATACAGTGTAGAAGGAGGTATAACTTTCAAGTGAGGATAAGAAGCAAAAGAAGGGAGACAAAGGAGATAATGCAAAGATTAATATTGTCAGGGAAGCTCTGTATTTTAGATATGAGTTTGTGCAGGTGAGAATTGGGGACATTAGAGTAATTCTATTGTAGACACTGCAGCACTATAATTTAAGAAAGAAACTCAGTAAGGATGTGGTGAAAGCTAGAGAAGCAGAGTGGGATAGTCCTACTGTCTAGCATAGATGCTTGGAATTGTTCTAACATGCAAACTTTCGGTTTATCACGCTGACAATCTAGGCAGTCTCCTAACTTAGGCACTTAACAGTTTACTTCTTTAGTCAATGTGTACTGGATGGATATTTCAGGAACAAATACAGTTTGGTGAAAGGAGAGGAATGGGAATCGAAAAATCAAATGCAAATGGCATCAGTGCTGGAGCCTTTGGTAAAATAAATAGGATGACTGAGAAAGAAGGAAATGTTTGGAGGCATAGACTGGGAAATTGTTGTATATTCTTAAGAGCTAGAAAACCAAACTTCTTGCATAAAGACAAAAGAAGAAGCAATCAGGAAACTCAGAGAAAGGTTAGGTGGTCTGAGTGGTAACTAAAAAGGAGAATCTTGGCAAGAAGTACAACCAGGTTTACAGAGAGAAGCTTTGTAGGTTAGGACATGTCAGATTCTTTAAAAAACACAAAGAGAAAATAGATTGTATTTGCCTATGAAAGGACTTGTAGGGTAATTAATAATTTAAAAATCAAAATCTTTATGAGAAATGATGTGGAGTTTCAACTTCAGAAAGTTCAGTTTCAGTGAAGATCTTAGCAACAATATGTAACATAAACTGAGTAATTTTTAGGATGTGATTAAAAAAAATTTAAGAAGTGAAAAATATTGCAGCAAATGTGAAAAAGGATGAGAAAAGAGAGATCTGCTGTGTTTTGAGGGATAGTTCTGCATTGCTAAAGGTATCTTACAACTTAGATGTAAAAAGTCACACCATTTTTCAATGTATGATGTTTATCTTCTCAATAATTGTGCTAAGATGTTGTTTCTTTTTCTGTAATTTCTGTAAATTATAAAATAGCTTTTGTTTCTAGCTACTTTCCCAAATGATTAAAAGTGTTAATTACATAACAACCAAAACATTCTCTGGTTACTCACAGAACTGTTTGCCAAATTGATTTCCATATATAAAAGAAAAAACAAATTAAAGACAACATAACCTTAAAAATCAGTTATACATTTATTTGTTTGATGGATTTCAGTGGTAAATGTTATTACCTCTAAATGAAAATAATGATATCCAATTTATGCAATCCAAGATGATTCTATGATAGGTGTGATTATTGGAAATTTTTAATTATAACAGTAAATCTCTGGTAGGAGAATCTAGTGAAGGAAACAGCAGAATAGTGGGAAAAACAATGCAGAATTGTGTATGTTAACTTGTTAAAATCTGAGAAGTAGAATAGGCTGAAGTTCGCTAAGAATTTAGATTCATGACTAAAGTGGAAAATAATGAAGAAACAAAAATACAGGCACAAAGCAAACACAGTCAAAAAGAATCATAGAATCACAGAACCATAGAATTATTTGGGATGGAAGGAACCTTTAAAGATCATCTATTGCAACCCCTCTGCTGTGGGCAGGGACACCTTCCACCAGACCAGGTTGCTCAAAGCCCCATCCAACCTGGCCTTGAACACTTCCGGGGAGGGGGCAGCCACAACTTCACTGGGCAACCTGTGTCAGTGCCTCATCACCCTCATAAAAAAATAAATTTCTTTCTTATGTCCAATCTAAATCTGCTCTCTTTCAGTTTAAAACCCTTGCCTCTTCTTTTATCATTACAGGTCTTGGTAAAAAGTCTTTCTCCATCTTTCTTACAAGCCATCCTTAAGTACTGAAAGGCCACAATAAGATGTCCCCAGAGCCTTCTCTTCTGCAGGCTGAACAACCCCAACTCTCTCAGCCTTTCTTCATAGCGGAGGTGTTCCATCCCTCTGATAATTTTTGTGGCCCTCCTCTGGATCGGCTCCAACAGGTCCATGTCTTTCCTGTGCTGATGACCCCAGAGCTGAAGGCAGTACTGCAGGGGGGGGTCTCACCAGAGCAGAGTGGAGGGGGCGAATTATCTCCCTCGACCTGCTGGCCATGTTTCTTTTTATGCAGCCCAGGATACGACTGGCTTTCTGGGCTGCAAGTGCACTCTGAAATAATTAAAGCCAAAACAAATTCCCAATGTCAATGATCTAGGTTACTCTAGTTTTGATACTATGTTCCCTTATGGAAAGCTATCAGACCACTTTAATCATCCCTGTAAATCAGGCAAACTAAAACCAGAAAAATTTATAGCAGAGACATGATGAGAACAGTTTAAGTCTTAAAATTTCTAATGTGCATCATAGTCTTATTAGCATGAATCTAATTATCTATTTTATTCATTCACCAAGGTTTTAGTTTGTTAGTCCAAAGTCAGGAAATCAAGTATCTGTCTTCATAACACATTACAAACACATCAAAATCCATCCAAAGAGTTTGGACCTGTCAGTACAGAAATGGTAATGAAGCCTGGTAGGAAGCTGTGGTCATCATCATTTGTATGACATGATTCATCTTTCCCACATCCATAAAGGTACATCTATACCATTAGGCATATATAAGCTTTTTATACTGCAATCATAAAATAATGAAACTGACATTCTTCTTACCTGAGCTTTCAGTGCTTGAAGCTGAGTTTCATAATTCTGAGCCATTTCATATTTAGTTTTCTGTAAGTCTTCCAGTTTCTGTCGAAGTAGTCCCACCTAGAGTTGGAATAAGCATTTTGATTTACCTTTTCTGAAGTGTTCCAAAATATATTATTTTTGGAATAGTCATTTGAAAGTTTGAAAGAAGACCATTGCTTAAAAGATAATTATTAAAAATATATATTTATTCAGTAACTTAATAATAAAACTGGATACCACAAATCCAGATTGTGTCAACATCGTTAGGGATTTTATAGTAAAAAATCTCATTGTATGCTTATGTTATGATGTAACGATAATACTGCACGAATCTGTCATTAAAGACCATTTAATGAAAGCATTTCTGACGCAACTATATGAATGAACTTCTGTGCCCAGTTGTGAAAATTTTGCTTGAATGTCTTACATAATCATATAAATGACTTGCAATTACTTATGTACAAATTATCAGGAGCCACTGTAGACTCATTTCAGCTCCCTAAGCACACTGCCGTTTGAGATATCTTGAATTATCTGAATTTCACAGAGATCTGAGAAATATGACAAAGAGCATACATGACACCTATGTTTTTCTGGAGGGGCAGCTGGAACCTAGGTAGAATATGCTAAAATATTTCAGATAACATCTCTGTACAGGCAAATCAATTGATGCTTTAAATATTGGTTAGCTGAATTATTCTCCTGGCTCCTCTGACTGCAATGACTAAAGGCAAGTTCCTAATTGCTTATTACAGAGTTATTTCATTTTCAAAACTCCCACTGGCAGTTTAGACACCTAGCTCACCCAAGGATGCCCGTGTGTAAGCATCTAAGTTCAGACGTCTTGAACTAGAAGTGAATGCTGTGCTAGGATTTACTTCTGAATGAATATTCAGCAGACAAGACTGTGAAGTACGGACAACTTCAGGTACACTGGAGCTTTCAGTTTGATAAGAAGTCTAAGTGGTAATACAATACGAATCTTCACTACTACTAATAAAATTATCACACAAAGAGAGTATGTCATGTAAAATGATAAAAATCAGGTATAAACAGGAATTACAAAGACTTAATTTTGTGAAACTTTTTGAACTGTACATTTCCATTTAAAATTTTTGATGAAACTGGAAGTGTTGGCGTTTAGAAAAAACATCAAATCATCTTTTTACAGCTAAACTGAGAATATTTGATTTAGACTTTAGGGAAATAGAAGTAATATGAGACTTCCAATGACATTTTTACAATCACTTTTCAGAACTGAAGCACACTTTAAAACAAAACACTAAGGATAATTAGTGACCTTTAAAAGATGTTTGGTATTTTTACATGATAGAACAAACAGGTCATCTTATAGAGCATTTAGAGCATACTATTAACTAACTACCAGAATAAATACTTTCTTTATAGAACGTGATATTCTTAAATACCTCTTGACCTTTTTGATCCAGTTTGCTTTGGGCACTTGCTAATTCTTGATCCTGGATATCCATCTTTGCTTCTAAAGCTTTCATCTTCCTTTCACATTCCAGTTTCTTGCTGTTTACCATGATGTCAATTTGATGCACTAATTCCTGAAGTTCAGCTTCACATGAAGAAGCTCTAATAATATAAAAAAGATATTTATTTTTTCAAATAAAGAATAAGGGAGAAAACAAATTTTTATTTACATTGCTAAGATTTTATTTTAATTCTGATGGAAATAACCACTTTTCAACATCAGAAAGAAAGAAATGGGAAAGCTAAATGATGCCTTCAAATGTAGGTGGAATCTCACTTCACCTATCTTAAGTCTTCCTGAAGTCAAAATCAGAGTATTTAGCATATTCAGGACTATTTGCCTAGCTTAAATGCTGTTTGATATTCTCTCACTCTTTCAGGGATGAACTGTCAAATAAGCATAAGTTGAGTTGAAAGTATCCAGGCCCAAACCTCAATGGACAAGAGTAGGAGAAGTTGAATATTAAGTTGCTTATGGGCACAGGACTTCGCACTAGGGGTACATATTGATGAAAGCAGAGTTTGTTGGAGGAAGTTATTCAACAGCTGGCATGAAAGCGAGCCACAATTCTTAATTGCTTGTTCAACTTTTACGCTCTGTTTTCTCATTCCATTTGTGGAAAATGACTTAAATAACAAGGTGACTTGTATAATAATAATAAGTTTTTATTCCACTAGGAAGCACAGAATTGAGTGCATTTTGAAAAAGAACTTGTCTTTGGGGGACCGTGTGGTGGATTTCATAGAGATTTGTACAATATCTGCAACATAAACATTAGATATTTTCCCAAACTTCTGAGGTTAAATTTGGAATACATCCCTTACACCTCAACTTCATTGTCAGTAATAGACAATGATTTACATCGTTACTTTAGGAATATGATGTGTCCTAAGTAACAAAATAACGGTATATGGTTAATTTATGGTGTATTAGACGGGCCGACAGAAACTGAAAGCAAAGTTGCCCTTTCAGTTGCCCTTTTATACTGTCCCTTATATAGGAGCAACATATTAATTTAAAAAAAATGAAACTTTGTCTGGACAGTGTCAAACAATGTTGAAATCAGCTGATATATACCATTTAGCAGATATATACGAAGTATCTGAACTTGAGTATGGAGATTTCTTTATTCCATATCCATCCTAACTTTATATATGATGATTTTACGAATATATTAAAAAATATATAGATTATAGAAAATTTGGCTCTGGATAATTTTATACGCAAGAAATTGCATAATACTTTAAACACTCTAAAACTTTTTATTTGTAGAAATGTCTATTTCATATCAAAATTATAAAGTCCTTCAAGGGTATATGAGATTTTTTTCCTGAAGTATTTTTCACAGTTTATTGCCCAGTTACCTTCCATTGTTTTATGAACTGCTAGCTTCTCTCAATCTGTAAATCTACAGCTGGCATTTCAGATTTGCAACGATTTATTTAAATTCAGAATCTTTCTAGAACTCATAGATCTGTTCAACTTCCAGTGAAAATTGTAGTTAGAAAAAAATTTTATAATCAAATAAAACTGTTTACTGAAATGCTCCTGAACCTTTTATTTTCCTGACTTACTGCTTCTTATCCACTTAACCTAGGATTCTAGAGTTTGGGAAAAAGATAAAGGAGACAATGTACACTTCTGCCTAATTCCTCTCCGTAAAATAAAGAAGGGGAATTTTATTCCATTAACATTCAGAGCTGCCTTTGGACTGTTACAAAGAAGACTTAGCTATTGAACAAATTGCTTAACTATGTATATGAGCCCATAAATTTTCTATAAAACTTAATTTTCATCAAGTCATATGGAAAAAAAATCAGCCTATTTTCTATCACTATGATTAATTACACATCGCCAAAAAACATCTGTTCATTGTCAATCCTTAAAGACTTCAATTTATTCTTAGTTTACTTAAATTGAAATACTAGATCAGAATTGAGATACTAGTTCAGATGGTATTTTTATAAAAGCCTTTAGCAGACCTACCACTGTAATACTTGCTTCATGTCATTTATTGAAATAAATTATTTTTATCAACTTCATTTGTTTTTTGAAAATAACACAACTTCTAATCACTTTCAGCATGTTCAGAGCTCATAGGATGTTGGATATAGACATTTTTATACTAAGTACAAAAAGAGGCACGTATCTCACTGGAGTGAAAGAAAACCTTTCACTGACTGTTTTTAGCCAGTGGAATGATGCACTGAATTTTTAAACTTTAGAGGAGTAGCATCTCTTCCGTTTCACTTTCTGTAAACATTTACTTTCTGCACAATTTTTTTAGTGGCATCTGTTCTCTGCATATCCTGTTCTCACATGAGTTAACTGTTGACAAACTTTTCAACTTCTTTTCCACTTCTCTTTTAGAACTTTTTAAATACCTTTCTTGTTTCCTGTTCTAGTTGTAATTGCTTTACTTTTTTTTTTCCTGAATAAGAGATTCTATTTATAAATTACTCTAACATACAGCTTTATTACTTTCTTTAGAAGACATACTTTTATTTTATCTTTATCATATATTGGAATCTATTGAAATTTGTCATCTTTAGTTGTTGCAATCAAATCTTGGCCATGAAAAAAAATTCTTATTAAAAATCTTCAAACTACTCTCTTCAATGCTATAATCTGATCTTTGTGAAAATTTCCACAGTTTTCCCTCTGTAACAATTTACATAGCAGTGCATCCAATTACTGCCATATCTAAATGAAGGTAGAAATAAAACCGATGTTATTTCTCCACTGCCGACTCTCTCTCCCTTATCTCAACCAGTAATACTGTTAGTAAACTGTTAGTGGTACACCTGCTTTCTCTTCACTTTTTTCATCTGTCATAGTGACTATTCATTGTACAACTGAGGTTTAATCTGCATTTCATTTCCATTTCCTCATACTGCTGCATAATTTTCAAGTGTCTTCTTTGGTTTTTTTGGTTTTGATTAGAAGCCTGTATTGAATTTCCTGTCGATAAAACCAACAATTGTATTCTTTCATAGATCTGTTAACTATCCCTCCTGATATCTAAACTGATGCAAAAAATTTATTGTAAGCTATTACTTTTCATGATAATAAATTTAGCCTTCTTATAAACAAGTTTCTTCACTTAAAATAATCTAAGAATGCTGTGACATTGAGTTATGACATACTCCATTTTCCTTTTAATAATATTATTTATCTCACTGACATTTTCCGCAAAGTAAAAGTGATAGCCACTGGTTATAATTTAATTGGTTCTTTGGTTGATAAAAAATCAAAAGCTATGTATTCTCTTGACTGCTGATGGTACACACCCCTGTGTGCACCTCTGCGTGCACATAAAGTGCCTTTATGATCGCTAATCAGTTTGCAGTCATTCTGATATCTCTGTGGCATGACGGTTTGTTAAAATGAGCATAGCTATTTCCTTAAAATGAGCATAGCTGTTATTTTATGAAATAATTGCCATAGAGACAGTCACACAAAGACAAAAGATGGTGCAGCATCTGAATAATTTAGCAAGAACCTATGGAAGGGTTAATGATAAAAAGCACAGCAGTATGCCTGTAACTATTCCATCCTAGGAAGTGTTGGAGAGGATTTTAATACCCGAAATTAGCACAGAATGTCATTTTGTGTCACAAACATTACAATCTGGCATATGTTTTTGGGGGACATCGCAACCAAGTATGTGCCAAGCAATTAGGAACTCTACTTTAGCAGAACTGCACGTAACCAAACACAAACTGAGCCATGCGCTCAGAGGTAACATCCCTATTGCCAGTGAGCCTTCAACTGCTGAGCGTGCTGCCAGCACATTGCTGAAGAATGGTAAGCTAACTAACATGCTCCTCTACTGTAAATGACTGTGCAAACCGAGCCTTAATGTAAGCAGATGCTCTTACTCCTGGTAGTTGATACCACCATCTTGTGTGAATGCTAGCATGAAAATGCTTCCTTGCTTTCTGGTAATCTTTCACATCCCAGCTGTTCAGCCAGCTCTCCGAATGTCTGCCCTCCCAGTGCCCATGCAGACATACTGGAGTCCTCCATCTGTAGGCTGTGCTCTGGGTCGAGCACCGGTCCCACACACTCTGCGTTTCATATCCTGCACACTCAACTTCTGACTGCACTACACTAAAAAAAGAGTTCCTTAACACAGATATGTGTTTATTGCATCTCTCTTTTTTGGTGCTTGAATGGTGCATACCCCTTGTTTTGATAATTATTACAGGAAATTGGAGAAAATTTGTTAGATTTACAATATCATAATTAAAACATAACATGATTTTTTAAAGTAAAATTCCTTATATTTTTTTATATCGACAAATCCTTGAAACTTTAACATTATCAATGTTAAGCTTGGAAAGGCTTTTAAAATACACACATAAATCTTAATGGCTTTTTAATCTTAAAACTGTTAGCAATGCCATTTTCAAATGTAATATGAGTCATAGAATGATAATAACCAAAATGCAAGCAAGTAGTACACCATGATGTTCATACCGTGAAACAAAAATACCCCTCGTCCCAAGTGCCTGAAACTCATCTCAAATTAGCATTAATCACAGAATTACAGAATCACAGAATTGATTTGGTTGGAAGAGACCTCTGAGGTCATCAAGTCCAACCTTTGCCCTAACACCCCCATGTCAACTGGACCATGGCACTAAGTGCCGCCACCAGCCTTTTCTGAAACACCTCCAGGGATGTGGACTCCACCACCTCCCTGGGCAGCCCATTCCAATGCCTAACGACCCTTTCTGTGAAGAAAGGCCTCCTCATTTCTAGCCTAAACTTCCCCTGGCGCAGTTTGAGACTATGCCCTGATGCAGTAAACTTTGATTCCCTCTGGCTAGAATACAAAATGAGATTTTAAAAACAGAAGATGAAGCAATACTGCATCAGAACTACCTTTTCTTTGATACTGTTGTAAGGACCTGTGCCCTTGCAGCCTCATGTAATGTCAGGTGCCAACACTATAGTGAACCACCAGCAATGACTCAGGTATCTCATTTTAGCCTTCAGAAATAGGCACTTTCTTTATTGTGCGTCACATGGATCATCTAAATACTGTTATGCAAGTGCAAATGCAACCTCTAGCCTGGATCACCAGGTTACCCTTTCAGATCCACCATGGTTGACATCTTTTCCTGGTACGTTTCACCCGTCTCCTTCATATCAACCCGCACCAGTCAAGTTATGCAGCTGCTAGAAAATTTTCTCTCAACAGTTCTTGCATGCTTCTTGAACCTAGAACCACGAATATATAAAAGGTAGCTGTTGAGGGAAACCCCCCTTCTGAAACAGCTTCTCAGTCTATCTTCACCTTCTTTGTCTAATTCCTTACATAGGTCCTCTAGGTACACCTGCAGCTGAAAAAGGAAAGCTGTACCTGAACTTGTAGATTTCTGCTGCTGTTCTACTACCAGAGCTACTCTGTATCATGGCTGTGGTATTACAAACAGATCAGCATAAAGATGTATCTGGCAATTATCCCCACCTACTAGTACAGAGGTGCTACTAGCTGCTGTAACTATTATTTTAGTCCATTCACTGTTTGAAAAGAGTGCTAACTATCCCTCTCAGAATATCGCCAATCATATGGTATCACAATCATGAGAATTAATTTTGATCACTGCATGTAGAATGCAGAAAACTCTGGTACCTTTTGTTTAATATGCCATCAAGTAAACAAACCCACAGAGAACAAGTTTTCCCGTAAAGCAAAGAAGTATGCATATGGTTTTTTACTCATATGAATTCAGCATTC
>NW_009617298.1:529-3671 GCF_000690535.1 Cariama cristata | reverse complement strand
TACATGGAAGTAATGACTCGTACTTAAGCAATGGCTGCTATTTTTTTTTTGGGGGGGGTTGCATTTACTTTGAAACAGCTCAAAACACTTAAAGATATCTCATTTTTAAAGTGATGTAGGCAAGCTCTTAGTCTTTTATTCTATCTCCATATTGGTGAAAATAGAGATGATTCACATTCTGCTGCCATTAATAACTATTTATCTTCATGTAAAATCTAGAGGTTTCCAAATTTAGACAAACCAAAATCCAAATAATGTTTTAACCAACTCCAGGCAGTTTTCTTTATCACAAATGATTTTTGCACTAGTTAGACCTTTCTAGCTCTATTTTTCTGTCTTTTGCTTTGGAGTTCTGCACAGATCTGTATTTTTCTGATTGTTTCCTAATAGACATAGAAAGAATATTACTGTCCATACACTTTAGAATAAAGTTGTAATTTAGAAACTAATGTTTTAAGAAATGCTTGGTTCATACTGTCAGTTTGTATTTCATGCCTTCTTCCCTTATTACTCAGGTTTCCTGATAAATAGGAAAATATATATGACTATATTTACGCAAACACAAGCAAAACCTATGCAGAACAATGTTAACAAAAATTTCCATCTTACATAGTACATTAATTAGTTTTTGATCCTTAACTCAGCTTCTAGAGCCAATATTAATTCATTTTACCTTCTTAAAACTTGCTTCAAAAATAGGAAATATATAAACCGGTTGTGATACAATAGTACATTAGAATCTTCTACCCCAAAGTTCCATTACATGAACTACAACTAATTTATTTAACAATTTTCAGCCATACAGAATCATACACATCTGTGGATTGATAATTTGTGATTTACGAGTCCTTGCAGCTGGGATGTAATTGTCATGATTTCCGCCACCATTATTCAGCCGTCTTCCCAAATTTTAAAGCTATCTGCATTATCTCTGGAATCTTGTCAGCATAGACTGAAATTAATGTCTCCTATCATTGGATGTGTTTTCTACACTACTCTTCCAGATTCTTTGTCCAGTTAATGGAAATAAATAGCTACCGAGAATACCTGGTTTATGATGGGACAAATCACTCTCTAGATTCATCTGCAATGGCCTGAAATTTCACATATGTCCATTACAACTCTTGAACTCTTGAAACAGGCTTCTGATTTGTTAAAATAGTATCCAAAGACCAGCAATATTTTGGTTTTTTTTAATTCAAGTTTTTATATGACTTTATTTACCAATCATATCACTAGCATAAAGAATGCCCCTCAAAGCCAAAAAAAAGGGTCACATTTTTCAGAATATAATATTTTACTGCGGCAGTTTTTCCTGTGGTGAAAAGTGCACACATTATTCTTCAGTACAACAGAGTACACTTTCCAATCCTTTCAAAACTTTCTTGGGGCAGAATAAAGTGTGATAGAATATGTGTGTTTCTGTTATTTTAAGAAATACTTTTACAGTTTATATGCATAATATTACCTTGGACTGATTCTTCATGACAATGATAGAAGAAACTATTTCATATGAAAAATAGGTAATAAGTTTATTTACAAATTATGATAGATAAATATTCTATTTAGTTCATTATATGAGGAAGTACTTTTTATATTTCTGTGTTCCTTGAACAGGCTGGATGGGAAGAGCTCCTACATCAAATTTCACCCATGTTTACACTTCTTTAGAAAGATTTTGTGCTGTACTAATATTTTTTCAGATTAACACTAGAAGAACCAAACTTGGATTATGTCAAAAAATGATGATTGTGTTGTGATGAAAAGTGCACTTAATACTTGGAAGAACAATTGTGGTTATTACCTGTGTAAAATAAGACTAGGGCTTGAGCAATTAACAGCCTTGTTTTTAAGATTTTTGAGTGTTTTAAGAGCTGTGATATGTAAGTTTATACTGCTGTAGCCTAGCAACCTCAACTATTTTTTAAAACAGTTTAAAATAACATTTCTTAACATCGTAATAAAACCCCACATAGCTTTCATTTTTTCCTCTTTTGTTCAGCTGTGAAGATTTTAAAAATTTAAACAACTAACAGAAATAATCAGTAGATTATTAGCTAAAGAAATAAGATGTGTTGTCTTAATTATCAGTAACCTCTTCAGTTTGCATAGAAAGCAGTAGAAGAAATTGAGAATCACGTTTGCTTCTAAAATCATTAATATTTTGTGTTTCACATTTTTAATAAACCTGCATAATTCAATTCCATTATATATTCAACTCCCAGACAGTAAGTCATTACTTACTTAGTGACAGCTTGTTCCTGAAACACTTCTAAGTCCTGCTCCATATTACTGATTGTTGTTTTAACCTGATGAAACAAACAAAAAAATCAAATAATTCAGATTCTTAAATGCATGCGTTTACGCAGCCAAGTAGAGCATGCTGGATAATTCTATGCTTTCCTTTAATTTTCTGTAATTTTCCCATTGCAAACAACAGGGCCAAGGGAATGTAGCTCTAATTACAGGCTGGAATGGGCAAGGCAAAAGCTTCTGGGGTAAGCCCAGCTCAGTGTCAGCAGCTCTCACACTTGGTGCAGCACTGACATACTAGAGGTGGTGCTAGCTTGAGGATAGCCCTGGATTTCCATGAGGAAGTTTGTTTTGGATCATTCCCTGTTGTATGATGCCAATGATTCGCCAAGACACTCTAAAACACATAAACCTAAATATGTCATAGATCCACGGCTGTGTTCATCAACCATTTCTCATATCTTCACACACTCTAATTAGCCTATATCCAGGCTATAATGGCTCTCAAACACAATTTTGGACTCCTATTGACTATTCACTCCCTTGCTCAGCAGATACGGTGCTGAGACGCACAACTGTCAAGTACCTCAGCAGAAAGATCAGAATAAGACTGTTCTAAGGACCTGGGACAAGCCTGGTTGCATGCAAGAACAGGAACCAGCCACATTACGGGTGACAGGGTGGGATGAAACAGCCCTAATTCTTTGTGGGGGTGAGCAGCGGAGCTCTCAAGGGCACGGGTACCAGTACGTACAGATGGACAGAGACCGCTACATGGCACTGCAGCCTTGGCTCTGTGGGGGCCAGGCACCTGAGGTGACACTGCCACAGGATCAGCAGCCTTGGCTCCACAGGGGCCAAGCACCCGAGGTGGCGCAGCCACACGATC
>NW_009617298.1:0-261 GCF_000690535.1 Cariama cristata | reverse complement strand
CCAGTGGGCCAAACCCCGTGAGGGAACACTGCCACAGGATCAGCAGCCTTGGCTCCACAGGGGCCAGGCACCTGAGGTGGCACTGCCACAGGGGCAGTCGTGGCTCTAACGAGGACCAGCAACCGAGGTGACACCGCCACAGGACCACCTCCCTTGACTCCACAGGAGATGGGCACCTGAGGTGACACAGGCACCGGTGCAGCCTTGGCTGTGCCGGGCACCTGAGGAGACCGGGTCACCCGCAGCGTCCCCCGGGCCCCC
>NW_009617297.1:0-8117 GCF_000690535.1 Cariama cristata | reverse complement strand
GGTCTTTCATTGCATTTCTCACCCCCCGTACTAGGATCAACTCTCAGCCTGACTAAAAGAGCGAGGCACCGGCATTGTGGGGGAGGGAAGGGGTACAGCGGGAATTCTTCCAGCGCAAAAATGCCCTCCCCTCAGGAACAGTTGGGAGGAACGGTACCCGCGGGCCGGGGGCTGCGGGAGGCACGGGCAATTGCACAAGCCCGAGCGCCTGCCTCCATGTTGGGGAAACTCTTGCTGCCCCGCTGAGCCTGGTGCTGCCCGGGGTTTCCCACGGCACCCAGCACACCCCACGCTCCAGCGCTGCGAGGCTCCCGCTCCCCTGGAGTTCGCCTTCCCCAGGCCCGAGGTTCAGCCCTCCAAAATGCACCGCTGTAATTCACTGGCAGGGGTTGCTTGGACTGTCCTAGTGCTGAATCTTCCCTGTGTGCTCAAGGTCTCTCTATGAAGAGCTTCTGTTTCAACATCATCATCATTACTCATTTTCAGCTGAAATTTGCCTTCTGTCTCAGAGAAGAAGAATTCTCTGCTTTTGAAAAAATATCTGCCCCCCCCCCTCATACACACACACACACACTCCCAAAACAAAGTTCTTTGTTTTGTTAAAGACAATGCTTCTTAAAGTGTTCAAGGGCACTTTTTTGCATTTGTAACATCAAGCCTAATTAAGAATCCTTGGATGACCTATTCACAATCTAATATTGTCACTTAAACTGTTCTCTGGAAAATACTGAACTTAGCACACGCGAGGGCATCACAAACTACAGAGCCTTCCAAGAGCTCGAACCCAGCACTTCAATTAAATAGTGGTGGAACGGAAAAAGCATTCTGGGTACTGATGTGCAAATGAGCGCACCAAGCTTCCAACTTCCAAAATGCACTATTACATTAACACTTAAGGCCACGCAGTGCCCTCATTTAAAAAACCGGATTTCTCCCGCTTTTGATAGGAACTGTTTGTCTACACTGCAGGCAGAATATTACCCACAGCTTTATATTGCTGCATTATGTATGCATACACCCTGATATGAACACGTATTTTAGAAATTTGAGGTTATCTGAGTGGTGGCAATGCTGACAAACCCAGCTCAAATACACCATATTACATAGATAATACGGTGCTCACAGTCTCTGTTTGTGTGCCACAGGCACAAGAGTTGTACTTGCTACAGCAAGGAAAATGATTGTATTTAAACATACCAGCCAGGCTGCACGCGCACACGCACAGAGCAGTTAATCAATCTGGAATTTGCTTATCTTTCCTCATGGCTTTGGTCAGTTGTGTGCTTTTCCCCCAGTGGTTTATTAATTTGCTTTCTTTTAGTCCCCAGCCTCCTGACATGGTTCCTGCTTCCTATTTCAGTTCCCTTCTTGCCTGTTCTTTGTCTCTCCTCTAGGCAGGGGGAGGGGGGGGGTCCTGCTGCTCTCACTGCACTTTCCTCAGAACTTTCTCCAGTTGCCATGGAATGTTCTGGTTTCAGCTTCCAGCCCTCCCGTTTAAAAAGCACCACCCAACACACCCTGCCTGCTTTTTCAGGTAAAAGCCAAGCATTTCCCCCAAAGAAAGGCTGTTTCTTGGCAAGGGACCCATTCACACTTGCCACGAGGATGCCAGATCAGCATGCTGGGAGCTCATATGCTGAGTAGTTGCTGGATGCTTGTTAAAGATGACCGCCAGCACCTTGCGCTCCCAAGGAAATCACAAGGACACCAACATAGTCAGTCATTTGCCTTAGCGCCTCAGCACCCTGACGTGGTAATGGCCGCATCTCTCCTTTTAGTAGTTCCACTCTTACTGTACTGGCCTCCCCCACCTTATGGCTTCACCAAGACATTTCAAGGACCACTTACAACTTTTTCTGGTCCCAAACTTACCCTGTTTCAGAATATGAGACTATCGAAGTAGTCATTCAACTCGCGTTTCTTACAACGTAGCCAGATTTCTTCTATTTGCAAATAAGCAGTTTGTGCCATACTGAGGCAAAATTTGGCTCATCACTATAAACAGACTTGGAAGATGAAGTTCTCTAAATTTAATGTGATGACTAAATGTCATTTCCCCATAGTTAACTATGTAAGTATACAGGTATGATTACCTTTGAACTCATTTATCATCACAACTAGCTAGTTACTGTCTTGAAAACAAAGTTCCAGATGATGTGAAAGAGAGTTTTAAATTTGAATTTAAAAACTTACATTTGCAGTATACAGAATTTCCTCGCTTTTCACACAATTCATGATCTATTTTCTCTGATGTCTCCTGTGCTGGGATCTGCTGAACTTCTTTTGAATTAATCTCTCTTTCAAAGAAAGGCACTTTCCTCAGCTACTTTATTCAGCTTCTCACTATTTCCTGTCTCACTTCTGCTCATGGGAATTCCTGAGTTGTCCCTAAATGTTTTGCAGCTGTCTGGTGTCTGCTGAAGCCCTTTGATTAGTATTTCAATAGTATTAAAAATCCTCTTTTGCTCTGAACGTGTGTGTACCATTTGGGACTGTACACTGTCCATTGCTCGCTTCACTGCAGATCAATTGCTACTGGCCTTACTCAGAAGTGCAGACCTTAAACTGGTCTGCAAATATGGGAGGTAACAAAAGACTGTGTTACAGTCGAATCTATTCAAACATATTTGGGTATATGTTAATTCGACTTGAGTGATACTATTTGTTAAACATTCTCAACTCATGAACCTGTGCAGGTCTTGAGGCTACTGAAATTTTTCGGAATAGTCCCCGTTATTACACCCTAAGAAGATTAGTTAGTCACTATTTCACATGGATTATAATACTAGCAGAGACATTTCTGTGTAGCACTCGTGCCAGCTAATGCAGTCATATGAACCATTTCCTTTCTATGTGTGTTCCACAGAAATATATAACATTGCGCATTTCATGGCAGACTTGCAATTTCAGTGAGTAGCTGTCAGTTTTTCTGAGCTTTCACTGGAATTTTAATTAACTGCGACTGATCTAACAAGCAATTAATTCAGCATTCATTACTTGTTAGGTGGATTATTACTTAGATTTAGTTTTTAAAGCTTGCTCAATTTTTTATTGGGAATCATCCCATGAGAACGCAAGGATTCTCAGACTTGGAGATAGCACAATTTCCTCTGTAATCCAGACGTGGGTTAGTGATTTGTCAGCTTTCTCCCCTGGAAGCAGACGAACAACTCTCTTGTTTAAAAATACCTAGCATTCTCACAAAACCGACAGCAACTGCTAATAGGGAGGTATATGATGCTATGAAAAGTATCCATGAAGAGTTATTTTAAAAAGGGAAAACTGCACTGTTTGCTTTTCTTCTTTCTGATCACTCAGATCTGAGCACTGCGCTCATGTGCTGTGTAGTCCATCTGTTGCATCGCAGTCCACGACAAAGTCTGGGGAGCTGATGCTAAACTACAGAACTTTTTTTGTTATTAAACTAATTTAACGCAGTCTTGGAAGCCAACCTTTGATACTTAATCTCCCTTTTGCTCCCCTCATTTCTTCACTCTGCCCAGTCTAACTTATTCTAGACTGCCTGGAACCAAAGCAACCCGAGCCATTCAAAACAAGATTGCCACATTAAGGATCTAGTCAAAATGGGAATACAACCCAGGATTCCATCTAATCGACTCCCCATGAATTAGGCATCCATGCCTAGCTAAGCAAACCTGACAGACAACTTTCTCATGTAAAACATACATTAGAATGCAATCCAAAATATGCAATGCAGGTAGTGAATGTTTGGTATTTACAGATTAATAGCTAATCTACTGTGCTGTCCTGAGAAGGACAACTTCTCCATAAATACCAAGTAAACCGACATAAACAAGTTAATCCAGGAAGGCAACTAAGAATGGATACATCTGTATTTCTTACAACATTCAAAAGATGCACAACTTTCTATTGCCTCGAGAATCAATTAAGATGTCAATTGCGTCAACTTCCAGAGTCACTTCACCTCAGGCAATCAGTATTATGGTTCCATTGAAGACTCAGTACTACAGATCTCAAAAATCTTACCTTTTGATAGCAGGTTCTCAAAAATCTCTTTCCTCCAAACGAGTATGAAGCTTGCCCTTAGTCAGCTCATTATAACCACTTTAAGATGGTTTGTTTCCTCTTCGGCATGAGCAGTTCTTCCCTGAAGTACAATAATAGCGTTAATTAGCAGCCATTTCTCAAATCAACGTACAATTCCGGGGGGGGGTCTGCGGTGTTAGGTAAATTTGCAAAATTGTAGAAATTGCAAAAAACCCCAAACAGTCAGAAAAATCACCTTAAAATTAACAGATTCTTTATATGCCTTAACTTGCAGTTAGCCTTTTTTCATGAGGGAACTCTGGCAGGTTGGTTACAGTCCCACACCCATAATTCTTAAAATCGTAAGTACTCAGGTCGAGGTTATCATTTGACACAGATTATTTTTCACTGGGCTGGTGATAATTGCTGAGAGGATATGAAATTTCAAGAGCCTTGTTTCATCTGCAATGATGATTTAATTTCCTCCCTGTCACCTCCCTCCCATTTTTAAAAATCCTGCAGAAATCGCCACCACTAAGCTAGAAATGTAGTCCCTAGCAAGTCCACAAACACACATGTAGCATTAGCGCAGCGGTTTGCCAGCGTATTCTACAGCTGCTGTCATAAGGTGAATTACCAAAACCACAAGTGCTGTACTACCAGAGCTAAAACTACCTTAAGCTAAAATGACCTTCTCAGTGCACTGTGAATAGACTTGAAATCCATAACTATTGGAGTTACTTATTAGAATAAAAAGGAGGAAAAGGAAAAAAGAATAAAAAGATACCTAACTAGGTGAGTATGCACTGCTTATTTTTAAGAAGGGCCTTTATGTGATTTTAATGAAGCCCACACTACACAAGTTATCACAATTAATTTCATACTCACAGTTTTTACCGTGTATTTTACAATGATAAATTTTACATGGTTATCCAAAAGACTTGCAAGCCTCTTCTCAACATACTTAGTTTGCATCTCACGTAAGTAAAACTCTTACTCAAGCTAAAATAATAGCTGTTTCAGAAAGAATTTCAGAATTTGGCCCATAACGAAGCAACTTATTTAAAATTGGTACTTCGACAGAAGACACTCTAAATGCAGTAACTACTCAGCTTTCCTATTGAAGTGATCTACAGTTACCATACTCGCAGGGCAATGCTATGGAAACATGAAAGTTTCAGTCATTCTGTGGCACCTGTTGTGCAAAAATAAAATTGAGGCACAAGTAAAGGAAATGACTTGCTCAAAATCAATGAGTCAGCAGGACTGGAGCGTGTAGAGTATGAATTTCTGAAAACCATTTTTGCTACAGCCCTCCATCATTCAGATCTTGCTAATGAGGTATGTGCCATTTCAGTCACATTCCTGTCATTGTAGCTTGATGAAACAAACACTCCTATTTTTTCCCAATCACTGATTCCATACTGTGTCACATTTCTTAATTGTTTGATGAGACAGCCTTTATTTCAGATGCAGTCTTCCTGCATTTTCTAAACACCCTGTAGCACATTGGTTTTCTACCTTATTAAAATATTACTAGAAAAGTGCTTATGTTATATACTTTCAATTTGTCAGTTAGCAATTCATATGAATACTTCATCATTTGTTTTTTTTTTTACTCCATATCTGAATCTTTATTCTGTGTTGCCTGACATAGCAGGCAGTTGGCCACCTGAGAGATGACTGTGCAACTGTTGTGCAAGTTACAACCTTTGGAAATATACCCTCTCCTGCACTTCATCTAGATTTCCTAAATGGAATTCTCTCAATTTAAAAACCATACATATCCATTTTAATAAAAAAATGGCAATTCACATACTCCATCTTCCATCAGTGCTCACTATATAGCTCAATTAACCTTTCAAGTAGATCTCAGTCTCTTGCATCTCCTTTCATTTTCTCTCAGGTTCCATTGGGGGCTTTTTCCTCTTCTGACATTATACTCAATTTTCTATGAATATTTTCCTTGATTATTCCCTTCTCTGACAGACTTTTTTTAAAAAATAAACTTTTATCATTTGCACTCCATTTTCTAGTTTTGACTGCTGTCCTCAGAGGACATAATTTATCCATTCCCAGTTACCCACCTTTCAGTCACTTTCCCAGTCGTCATACCTAACTTCCCATGGCCATAACCACCCTGTTCTCTAAGCACCACATCACATGAAATACCTTTATATTAAAGAATTCACACCATTCATCACAGTAAATAAAAATAATTACAATCTATTCACAACTTGGAACAAATCTCTATTGAACAAGCCTTTCTGAAGCTTAAAAGAGGGTGTTGTTATAAACTAATATGAACTACTTTAAGTATTCTAAACAATTAGAAAGTGTTAATTTGGCTAGAAAAAAAATCAGACATTAATTAAACTCTTACTCTGTTCAGGTAATGAAGGACAATACTCAATACTGAAATAAGTTTTTAGGCACCTAAATTCCTTATAGGATCTTTGCTTGAGTAACTTTCTGGAAAAAAGGGATCTAAGAGCATATACTGAGCAGTTGTGCGTTAGGAACACTATGAATACCTAAACCATGAAAACAGAAACCACCCAGTAACTAAATTTTCAAACCATGTATTTTATTGACATCTTTGTTCATTCAGCCCACAGTTGGAAAAATAATTCTTATTTAGACTCAATATATGGGATTTGGAGTGAGTTTGTAAGAACAACTATTACTGTTGCTAGCAACAAGTTCTGAAGTTAGCCATCATCTACTGCAAAAATAGAGGTGGTCTTAAAACCTGATTGAGCACTCAGAATTTGCATTTTTCTAGTGTTTCTCCTGTTACCAAAAGGGACCACAAACGTGCACTGATTGTATGGCTGAGTTCAGCTAAGGCATAAACAAGTCCACTTCCATCTGAAGTAAGTAGGAAAAAATGTATACCAGGACAAAATCTGCTATGTCCTATGTTGTAAACAGGTATTGTTCACAAGGAATAATTAGAAACCCATGAACAAATATAGAGTGGTAGATGCATTTGTATTTACCCTAGCTTAGCTGAGCTAACATTACCAGGAAGAGTAATCCCATTTTATTTCAGATTCTATTTTAGTAAGCTCTGTATAAGCTTATATTCATGGCACTTCTCCCATGAAGAGTTTATGACATTAAGGGATGGTTTTTTTGATTAAGACTAGACAAGCAAGGGATATGCAGAGGCAGAAACAGATAGCAAATACCAGTGTGGTTTCCATTGCACTAGTGCTTTTTTTTTTCTTTCTTTCTTTTTACTCTAAGTTAAAGAAGACTTAAAGATCCATAACAATTCTATTACCAAAATCGTTATAAGGTTAGTTAAATTTTGTCAATCATATGATACTCAGAATCCTGTCTGAAGCTGTGGCAGGTGGTTTTGCAAGTGTCATTATAAACACATCTACATGGGCCCGGGAGAATATATTTTTGTTTAAAAAACATGTTAAGTTTTACATTTAGATACATCATATAAAACCAGACTTTATAATAAACTGAGACAGAAGAGCCTTCCTGGAAAGGTTACCGAATATGGAGAAAAAGGTTTCTAGAAATTATTCCAATTCAGACAAAATATGACAGGGAAACAAACTTGGAGCCTCTAAAATCCTGGTAACTTATAAAAATATATTTCCTTATGTCATAAAAATACTTTTTATTCCAGATCCAACTGTTTGGCTTCTTGTGAGACTGTCAAAAGACAGATATACTCGGCTCTTTAAAATTGAAGGTGCCGTTAAAAGAAATCCTTTATCTATTTAATTAGCCTGGATGCAGTGGACAGTTACAGATGTCCCTGGGGCAAAATGGTACGGCCAGGGCTCAGCGGAAAGGAGCCGTGAGAAAGCTTCAGTATGGAAGTCCCGGCTTTGTAAAGCATCAGGTAAAGGCGGCTCTCCTACGAGTGGTGTAGCAGCCCCACCCGATTCGGGAGGGCTGTGGAACAGATATGCGCATCGACACACCTGGTGACGAGCAGCACCGCGAGTGGGCTGCAAGGAAGACCAGGGCGGCGGCAGCAGATCCCCGCGTACGTCGGAGGGCCAGGTCCAGTTTAACCACAGGGAAGGGCACACCCCACCTCCCCTCACGGGCAGCGAGTGCCCCCGGCTCGGTACGCA
>NW_009617296.1:0-4276 GCF_000690535.1 Cariama cristata | reverse complement strand
CCATTCTGTGATTCTGTGATTCTATGACTTGGACAAAGGACCTGGGAAGTTGAGGAAACCATACTAATCTGTTCAAACAACCACTAACAAAGTACATTCTGGTTGCCACAGGGAGGTGAACAAGGGAGCGGTCAGCCACTGACACTTTAAAGTGTCACACTGTTGCTTCTGTTGATTTTTTTTTTTTTTTTTTTTACAGCTGGATGACATGATGAAATCTGTTTAAGCTCCTTGCTATCCTGCACAGTCAAGATTTCACCAACAGAAAAGACAGGGCCCACGCTGTTTTATGGAGTAACCTTGGAGAATAATTTTGAACAGTCTGGTAGAAGACAGCTCTAACTTGTGGAGGTAAACTAGGTGCTGTGTCCCTCTCCAGAAGCCTCCTCCGTTGTTCGAACTGGGCAGTGAACATAAAAAAAAGGTTGATGTTCTCTGCACTGGCTTCTTTTTTCACTGATCCTAAACTTTTTCTGACAGAGAAGCTTTTGGAGACTGTAAGAATTATGGGATCAATGCCTGTGGCCAGAGAAGTGAGACTGACCTGCAGCAGCACAGATATAAACCAGGATCTCTGCAGCCCTTGCCTTAAGTTGGGTTTAAAAAGCACATCGAGGGCTGGTTTCACACTCAGACCAGCCTCACATTCTCTGATCTCCCTCCTACAGCACTTAACCACAGTGGTATTTTTGCCAAATTAACATTTTACTGTTAAAAAAGCCGAAAGATGATGAAGTAGCAAGCAAAGTATTTATGTCAAACAATAAAGGTTTGTTCTTTAAATAAATAAAATGTTCCTTGAAAATGACACGAGCCCACCTCTTCTGTGCGGGGAGGGAGGAGTCAGAGTGTGCCGAACACGGTGGCTGCGTAAGCTTTAAGAATTCGGTGTTGTATAGTAGACATGGAAGCTATGGCTTTGTGGATTTGAGCTCCTACGACCACGTATTTGTATTAGCCAGACCTAGCCAACAACACTTCAGGCACTGTCCTATAAAATAGAAAGCCTTATTTTTAAAAGGCTGGGAGGGCAATTGAAGTGAACATGAAAATAACGGCTGGGTACCTATTTTGGACACTAATATGCATGTAAAGATATCGAAGGAGACAAAATGGTTTGCTCAAAGGCTAAGCAAGTACGGTATTTTTGGTCTTAGTATGACTAAAATGAGTGTTTGAAAGTAAATGCAGAGAGAAGCTGCTTACACATGCTGAGCTGAACTGGGAAGGTGCTTTTATTGCTGATGTTTGTGCAAAAATGTTTAGCTCAGCCTCAAAGAAATGAAAACTATTTCCAAAGTACGATCTGAGTCTATAGCTGCATTTCCAGTCGATTAACAACAATTGTGCATGACAAGTAGCAAGTAAGCTGCTAGGTGTTGAAAGAGACTCATTTGAAGCAAAAATTATGAATAAGGAGGTTGCTATGCATATGAATTAGCAAAAATCAAAATGCTTGCGAATAGCACATTATAAAAGTAATACTTCATGGTAGTCGAAACTAAAGCTGACCATAAGGAACAGCAGAAGATCTTATCCAGTGTAAGCAACTGGATAATGAAATGGCAAACAAACTTCAGTGTCTGCTAGTGCAAGCTAATACACAGTGAGAAAATTAATCCAAAGTACACCTATTCAAATATACGGGCATATATGTACCCCAGGAGGTACAGTTCTAGTTTCTAGAAATGCCTAGGAAATTTTTGTGATGATGAAAAGGTCAACTCATTGCTTTGAGGTGTGCGAAAAATGAAAACAAGTAAATAGGAATTACTAGGCGTTGCTGGCAAATGCAAGAGAAAGCCTTGCTCTGTGCATGTATTAACTGTGCGGGTACTTGGACTGCTCTAGTAAAAAAGGCACAAAAAGTTGCGATGAGGATAGTAAAGATATATAACAGCTCCTGCATGGCACAGATTCAACAAATTAGCCTTTCAGCACAGAATAAAAAGGATGGAAAGAGGATATGACAGAAGTTTATTCGTTCATGGAGGAGATGAACAGGGGAAGACAATTAGCTGTTACTCCCAACAGTGAGGACTCAGGAATGTCACATGAAGTTATATAAAACCAGGTTTTCAGTAAAAGAAACAATTATTTTTCACCACACATAATAAAGCTATTGAGTTAATTACTCCAGCACTTTGTGGATTTTGATAGATACACGGGATAAATACGAAATATTTATATAATCCAGATACAGGTGACATCAAAGCATGGTTAGCCAAAGCAGAGAGCGAAGCAAGGGCTATTAAAATTATAGATCCAGACAGAGCCTCTGGAGGTGCCTGGGGGCTGTTGAACGAAGAGATGCAGACAGAGCCTTTGGAAAGCCGTAAGACATTGCTGGAAGATGACGCCAAGATTTCTGTGCTTGAAATAAGCTAAAACCTGTTTCTGTGTTGAGAAAATTCCGGCTGTATTTATTTTCCTATTTTTACGAAGCTTTTATTTTTGCATTACTTTACAATCCACAAGAATCAATCTTTTGCCCATATAGACACACTTTGCAATATTCATCACCTTCAATGCTACCAGAATAACCCTTCCATATAGCTGATCCTTCACATTTGCCAGGGCTGTCAATCCTCGGCTCTCGCACCTCTTGCCAGCTGTTAAGCAAAGCGTAGACAATAAGCCTGCACCCCTGGATTTGTGGTCTGCCAGAATTCCTTGCCAGGATTTCCCTCTCCTTCCCAAATAAAGCATTACATACTACCTCGCACATACAAGCAAGCAAACAAAAATGAAGGGAAGTAAAGGTAGCACTCAGCTTTACCATAGACTTTGTTCGGTTGTAAATGAAAACTGCTGTGGCAGTACTGAGCTACAGGAGCTGCGGATTTCTTTCAAGCATTTACATTTACCACTGTCAAACGTGAGTATTATTTTATAAAACATGGTTGATTCTTCCAGATATTTCTTCTTAGGTTATTTAAAGATCTTACATATCTGGCTTCATTTTCTAGACCTCTGAGGGCAAAACCAAATTCACTTTGCCATTTTGCAGATAGACATGCAAGTTCTGGTTTCTCGTAATTGTTATCTATACAAATTACTAGATCAAGCTTGAATTTTATTTAAATCCCTGCTGATGAAAGCATTTCTACTTCCAGACATGCCTCATAAAACCAAGCTCAGTACTAAGTGCAACATACAGGACAGATCTTTACTTCAATATAGAGAAACAAACACACCATTTTTATATACTAGGCAAGATTTTATTATTTTACAAGTCATATGCATAGCATTGCACCACCTTCCAGCTTTCCTACACCCCCCCTTTAAAACAGCATTATTTTCTGGCTGGATTTTTGGTCACAGTGTTTTAAAAACCAAAGACTCTTTACTGTGTTGAAATCAAGCATCGTTTAATAGAAGCCACTCTTGGCTGGATGCTTTGGGTGAAGAGCAGACTGCGTGAGGCAGAGCTGAGCCTGGCAGCAATGCCGGGTATACTTTACCATCACAGCCCAAGGTAAGGGCTGCAGTCCTGATCCAACCGACTCATGCCTGCCTGGCCATGGCTTCCGTCCTCAGAAGCTTTCCTTAAAGATGGGGTTTAAAGGATACTGTAACTAGAAGAGGTCTTTTTATTTTTTTTTGTTGTTGTCAACAACAGAGCTCAAGCTCCAGAAGAACAACACCTAGTGACTTTTCTCATGACAAGTAACTCTTCTTTGATTCACTCTTTATACCTTCTGTCAGATTATTTTCTCTTACTAAAACAACATTAGCCCCGCCCTTGCGCGGTAGCAGTGAAATCAAGGTTGTGCACGCAAGTGAGGACACCAGCGAGGTTTCTTACAGCTGTAAGAAAGCCCACAAGATTTCAAAGGAAAAATCTCCCTAAGTTGTACTTCTATCCTGCCCTTAGCTGCCTGCTGCCCTTGTTACCCCTACGTCTGGCTACCAAGACCATTCAATTTGTGAGTATCAAAATGGCAGTTGATCTTCCAAACTGAAGCCAACTAAGGTGGTCTCCGAGGTTTCCTCCTCCAGCCCTGCCTCACCCCACAGAAAGCCTCTGGGAGCTGCATTTGATCTGACCCTGTCCACGCTGGCCCACGGGGGCGATGTCCTGGGGCATGGGGGCAGTTCCGGAGGGTCCCACAGGACTGGATTTCCCTCCGGCACACGTTTTCTGCTAACACTTGGGAATCAATCCCGGCGCAGGGCCGCACTTGCAGGGTACCGAGCCCACCCTGCCCGATGCTCGTCCCTTGGCAGGGCTCTGGGCAAGCACGGCCCGGGTGAACCGGCGGGCGCTCCCCGG
>NW_009617295.1:10527-10924 GCF_000690535.1 Cariama cristata | reverse complement strand
CGAAGGGACCTTGGGAATATTTTTCCCTTGCCAGTGAAAGGCCCATTTTAAAAAAGAAAAGAAAGAAAGAAAAGAAAAGAAAAAAAAGGATGGGTACCGCTTGCTGTGAGGTGAAACTGTCTAGGGGGCACATTGATGTAGCCAGTGTGTTTAAGGGAAAAATAAAAGTGCTGGCATGGCGGCCCACAGCACTGTCCCCAAAGTCACCACCAGTGCAGGGGACAAGGGCAGGAGCCCCTGATCCTCCCCGCGGAGAGCTCCCTGCGCCCCACTGGCACCACGGTCGAGCGCCCGCCATACAGACCCCAGCCGGGCACGTAATGGGATTAAATGTGGCTGGCTGAACAGTACCGTGGATTACAGGCTGGGGGCTTGCCGGGGGCATCCGTTCTCTCCT
>NW_009617295.1:6330-10512 GCF_000690535.1 Cariama cristata | reverse complement strand
GCCGTCCTCCCCACCCCTGCCAGCATGGCACTGCTGCCCCCAGGCCCCCCCGCGCACCTCACTGGCAGCCAGACTCCATCACCGTCTCTGCCACCCACCGGCAACTCCTGCTGCCAGCTCTGCTGGGCACAACGGAGCACCTGGATTTATTGATTTGTAATTTATCTTTGTGTATGTGGATGATCTCCAGGCAGGATCAAGAGAGGATGCACCATTGCTCCTCGGACCCCCTAGGTGTGCCCTGCCCCAGCTCACTCCTCCCTCCCCTCCAGCGGTGCTGGACCTTCAGCATCCCCAGGAGAACATCCCCGCTGGGGTTTTGGGACAAGGCTTTTCTCCAGGTCCAAAAGGAGAAGCACAGAGGGACGTTGATTTTAGGGATGTGCTCGTGCAGAGGGAGGCTGCCCTGCCCAGGTACCATCCCTAGGGATGCAGAGAGCCAGGACTGCATTACCAAGCATCCTGGCCATGCCATCCCACTCCGCTTCCACTTCTTTCATCTTTCAGGAGCAGTGGGTGCTGGCAGCCGCGTTCCTATGGTGATGGGCGGGCAAGTGACAGCCAGCGGGTTTGATGCCAAGTGCTGGAGCCAGCAGCTGATGGGCAGGACCACGTGTCCATCCCCACACCACCCTTCACAAGACAGAGCAGACAGGAACGGGGCCCCACACCTACATCACCTGCCTTCCAAGGGGGCTTCCTTAGTCCATCCTCTTCTAAGAGCTTTTAATTATGGTACTTAATGACCAGGCTTTGGAGACAGCATCTCCAGGCAGACAGCGGCTGACTCTCCCCAAGGAGGGAGGCTGCCACGTCAAAGCACAAAGGCAACACCTGCCCAGGCAGGGAGCCAGCGCTGGACCCCCGGAGCAGCCAGGTGTGAGCTGGGACTGGGGCAAGCATTGTCCCACCCCAAAAACCTGCCACAGAGGCAGAGAGCGGGCAGGAATCCTGCTCTGCTGGTTTGCTGTCAGAGCAAACCCTCCACGGGCAGGATGCTGAGGGGTTTGAGGTGATGCTGTGGGGTGGGGATGCTCCTGCTCAGGGCTTTCCCCGGGGGAGTGGGTGCTGGCTGCATGCTACCCAGCAAACCCCTGCGCATCCCCGGCAGTGGTGGGAGAGTTGACAGCTCCACACCAGAGAAGGAAGCAGGTTTAGGTCCAAGAGCACAAAACAAGTTCTCAAGATCAACAGCTTTTCTAGAACAAAAAGGGAAACACGATGGCAAAATAGAAAAAAAAAAACACAAGAGCTGGCAAGGTGACAGCCAGAGTCAAACTTCCTTTTAACCTGATTTTTAGAAGCTGCTCAGGTGCCTTTTAAAACCACGGTGGTTATTTAAAAGGCACCAGCTGGAAATATCAGCCCAAGGCCCACATGCTGATCTCAGGCCCCCAAAAACACCGTACGGCACCAGCAGGCTCCCGTCGCACAGACGGGTGCTCAGACACACCCGCACATCAAGGACCATGGGAGAAAGAGCCCCAGAAAATGCTCTTTTCTGGTGGGTTTCTGAGCAAACCCCTGGCTCAGGCTCCACTGGAGAGGAGGATTGGAGAGGAGGCTTAGACACAGCGCTCTTAATCCGGCCGCCTGACAAACACAATCAGCATCCAAGCAGCTTCCCCGGCACGGCCAGGAGCCTGGAGCACCCCGTGGGGCTGGATCCAACCCCGGGGCAGGCAGGGAGCATAACCGGTGGCTAGGGAAGCCCTTTACTATTAGCATTTCAAATCTAAGACAGCTGCAGGAGGAAGGGGGAAACAGTTGAAAAACCTTTTCTAAATTCACACCACCACCCCCCCGGTGCAAATTGGGGGCTGCGGTTTCCCCCTGGCCAGAGTTATTGGCCACAAACACTCCCCGGGGAACCACTGCACCCCAGAAAGCCAGAGGGGCACCAGGGAGGATGAGAGGGGATAAAACCATCTCTGTCAGCAGTTTGCAGCACTCTTCCTTTAACCTCCGGTGGGATTTTGCAGGGATGCAATGGGAGGATTAATATAAGCAAGGAAGTGCAAGCAGATCCGGAGGAGAGGGAAGGGTCGGCAGTCCCAGCAGACAACCACAGCAGGGTTTGATTTATCAGGGGGTGCAAAAGGTCTGGCCGCAGGTGCAAGAAGTGAAGATCAGGCAGTTCGTAAGTCCCGGCTGTCAGATAAATCAACGGTCCCAACCCCATGCCCCAGGGATGGGAGGTGAGCTCAAAACCACAGGTGTGACATGGCAAGAAATTGCTCATGTATCTCCCTCGTACCCCTTTGGAAAGGGCTGTGAGGGAGGGAGCAAGCATCCACCTTCATGGAGAAGAGACCCCAAGACCTTGCATGTACAAGGACCCCAACCCCTGACTCTAGTAGCTCACAGACCCCCAACATTCAACCCACAGAGATGGGGCCACATCCTCAACACCGCAGCCAGATGGGTCATCCTGCTCCTCTCCTGCCAGCACCTTTCGAGTGGGCACCCCTCCTCCTCGCTCCCCATCGCCGCAGGGAGAGCCCCACCACGCAGGCACCGCTGGGTAATCACCTCGTCACTGCCACACCAGCTCCACTTCTCCACGTAAGCCAGTCCTGGGGGTTAAGCCTGGATGGAGGAGGATTTAGAGGCAGGATGCTAAATTGCATCGCCCAGCTCAGCGATTTGTAATCACTTCTGCTCGTTCCAACACTTCCCTTCCCATATCCCACCACTGCAGGGGATACGGACGGCTCGGCCCCACTGACACATCTGCTTCGTCTCCCACTCAAACATTTGATGGCAAAAGGCTACTGGAAGGTCTAAATTCGGCCAGGCTGGGACCCAGGTCCCCAGTGGGATGACAGCGCTCAGCCCACCGTGCTTGCTGTCTCTTCCACACCTCAGGCATCCTCGCCAGTATCCTCAGCAATCACTAACTGGTGCCCTGCAGCCCTGGGAATCACAACTACCTGCAAAAGATGCACAAAAGGCAGCCAAATTATTAGTAATAGGTTTAAGTTCTCTCTAGAGGGAATCCCCTTCACTCCACTGGTAATATTTAGAGGGCTGCAGATCTAAAACCACTGAGCTAAGCACGTCCTTAGAGAGGAGATTAATGTCACCATATTATTCAAGAGACAACTGCGAGCTTAAGACAGGGGAGCTTGTTTTGAAAATGAAAAAGTAACTGGCGTGAAAAACCTGCCTTTAAACACCCACCTCTGCACCACTGCCTTCACCAACTCTGAACGACAGCGATCCCAGCTGTGACTGGAAATATCTGCAAAGAGCTGGGAGTGCTGGCATGGAAGAAGAGCCATCAGAAAGTGCAAAGGACCACTGCCTGTCCCTGTCCCCATCACCTTCCTCGCCAGCCAGGGCTGGCTCCACTGGCCAAGAGAAAGCACAATCAGAAGGAGATGAACTCCTTTGCTTCGGTGCGTGGTGGCATGACGATGCGCACCGGTACCAAAGCACAGGAGGCAGCAGGTCACAGCTCCCTGCGCATCCCAATGAGGTGCTCCTCGAGCGGGGACCGAAGCCCTGTGCCACAGGGATGAAGACACAGCAGCCCAGGGAGAGGAACCTGGCATAAAAGCTCCAACCACTGCAAAACCAGGGGATTTTCCTGGCGGTCCTCACTTACTGACAGCCCAGGCGAGCCTTTAGGATGGGCCCAAAGAGATACGGACGGAGGGATGAGTTGTACGGACATCCAGCTGCCTCCTGCCAGGGAGAGGGATGCAGAGCAGAGAGGGGAAAATGAGCAGAAGGAAAGAAACAAGCAGAAACAAGCTCATCCCAGCCACTCGCTCTCGCCGAGGCCGCCCGCGCACCACCGGCGCGGTTTTATAATGCCAGATAAGGAGCGTCTTAGCGGTAGATTACACGGGCTGCTTAAGCGCTTTGCAAACAGTAGTTACAACACGCCAGGGAGAAAAACACCCTGCTGCTGGCAGGGGGACAGCCCCACTGCTGCTTTTCTAAGGACACTGGTGTTTCCCCGGTGCCCACAAGGTGTAAAATTAAAGGAGGACAATGGCAGCCTTGGCAGCTGCCCTTGGGACAGGCAGGGACTGGTGCTGCTCCCACCCCAAACCCACTTGGCTCGGCTTCTCCCCTCCGTGCACAGGCTGGATAGGAGCAAACACAAGGGAATATTGGGAAAATTTATCCCTGATTTATTCAAGGTCTGGAGTGTTTGCATCCCGGGAGGAC
>NW_009617295.1:5859-6215 GCF_000690535.1 Cariama cristata | reverse complement strand
ACCAAGTTTCCTCTCCACACCTCACTCCCCTCTGGAAATAAACCTCCGGCTCTGGCTGCCCACCACCTGCCTGCTCCTGTGGGAAAGAAACAAAGACGAGCGATGAGCCCAGTGGAAGTGGTCAAAGATTTTAACTTAAAAAAACCTTATTTTTGGCCAAAGCGTCTAGCTCTGGAAGAGACATTTTTTACCCAGAAAGCCCTGTTAGCACTTCAGTTTTAGTGGAAAAGATAAAAGTAATGTTCTTCTCAGGTTTTCTTCAAAAAAACAATCATGAAAATGGTTCGTTCCCTGCAGAGGGTTGGAAAGGCAATGTTCGGTGTGGTGAATACCTGCACATGTTTGCTGAATTTTTA
>NW_009617295.1:0-5809 GCF_000690535.1 Cariama cristata | reverse complement strand
AGAACTGAGCGAGGTTTCTGGAAGCTCATGATTAAAACTTCTTCCATAGCAGAGCAGCTGGCAAGCTCGATTGGCAGGGCTTTTAAGACCAGCTCTAGCAAACCCCACATCTTAATCCTCCTTCCCAGGCCCTGCCCCTGCTAACCCCCATCCTCCAGCCCCTTCCCCAGCCCCGAGGTGCCGCAGCCCCCCGACAGCAAGGCTGTACAGAGGAACTCCCCCAGGGAGGTCACCTCATTTTTGATCCTTGAGGACCGGTGTCCTTATTGACTGAGCTCCACAAAATATCTTGCAAAGGTATTCTTACAAGACATAAATTATTTTAATATGCCTTCGGGGGTAAAAGCAAGAGCATTATTATTTTCTTGACACAGTCTCAAACTGACAGGGAAAAATTCCAGGGAAAAAAAAAATACCCTTGATGACACATTGATTATACTCCCCGACACCGTCCCAACCAAACACCCCGACATCCCACGGCCAGGTTATGGTTTGAGTCGTGCCACTGCCTCCCCCCAAAAAAAGCCGGAGCCCTTCACAGGTTGCTCCTCCTCACGGGTATTTTTTGCCCTTGAATCCTCGGGAACAGCCTCGCTCCGGAGGAAGAGGAGCTGGGGGAATTCTCCCAAACCTTAATTGAAAGAGGCGCTTAACGAGGAGAGTTTCTTTTGTCTGTTAATTGAAACAGGTTCTTACTGACAAAACTCTCCATGAATTTTAAGTGGGTTCATAGGGGGGAAAAAAATCCACTCAATGAATCGGGTTTTCCTGCTTCGAAATATGCCATGTTGGTTCCTGCGGCTCTTCAGGCAACCAAGAGCCTTTCTGGATAAGCAGGGCCTGAATCCCAAGTATTTTAAAAAGAAAAAGGACGAGGGGAAAATAATCTCATGTGAATTTTTGTATTTTGCTGGAACGGCAGCCTGCGCTCTCACCAGAAGGTTACACGAGGACTCCTACCCAAAAACACACTGACTAAAAAACCCTCAACGCCACTTTTTGCTGCCTCCGACACTTTGCTTGGCCAGATTTTCCCGGCAGAGATGCTGGTCCTGCTGCAGGTGTGAAGGTGATGCTCGATCGTAGAGAGCTGCAGGGCAGCAGCAATTCCCCTGCCTCGGCTGTGGCAGTGCTGCGAGCCCCACGAGATGGGCCAGCTGCTTCGTCTTCTTGACAGCTTCCCATAACGGGGAATTTGAAGTCGGTAGGAGAGCAGATCCATCCCGCCACAGAAGAACTGCCAGCTGTTCTGGGAGCACAGGCTGCCCTGCCGTGCACTAACCCAGCCCCAAAATGGCACTTCTGCAAAGCAGCATCCATAAAACCACAGCATGAACCAGCTCATGGAGAGAAATTGACCCCCTGATGCCTGCATTTGGGAGAATCCCTGCAAGGATGGAGCACTGCATGAGCCGCCCCGTCTTGCCAGGGGCTCCCAAGGATGCTCCTGCCTTACCGCATCTGTCCTGCCTGATGTCCTGATGCTTTGCTGAGCCGCAGACGACCTCTGCTTCCCTGCAGTCTGCCAGGACAGACCCTGCCAGGAGCTCAAAGCACCCGTGGGGTTGGGTGCTCGCAGCTGGTATTGAATTAGAAGTCAGGTGAGTGCCTGCCGTGAGCGCTGGCATGCTCCGGCGATGGCTCCTGGGCTGGCAGCTCCTTTGGGGAAGGGCCAGGCAACGCACGCTGACGCACAGGCGGGATGCTACTGGGGCCAGCATGCTCCAAGGTCACGGCCAGGCCAGGCGGAGGTCAGATCTTTTATTAGACCAAAGGACACAGTTGGAAAAACCGACATGTTTTGGGCGCGCAGGCATTCCTCGGGCCCAAGAGCACATCTGTTTTTTTCTAAAGGTATTAGTTAGGCTAATAAAAGACATTACCTCTGCACACAAACTTTGTCACCCTTAAAAAGTACCAGAGACTGCAACGCTCACCAGCCCAGGAGAAATGTAGAGAGCAGGAACAGGCACAGAGTACAGGACACACTTGTAGGTCTGTTTTGTTTTCACCCCCTAAGACACCGCCAGTGAAGCCCACATTTGTGCCCTGCAAGCGCAGCATCAGTGCTGCCAGCACTCCAGCTGCCTCTTGCCTCCCCTACTTCCAAATCTGTGTCTGAGGTTGCACGAACCAAGCAGCATGTCCACGGGAAGCCTGTTGCTTTAGCTTACCTGCGCCCAGGCTACAGCATCAGCCCTGTCCTCTCCTTCTCCTCTGCAGGGGCTTCCAAGGCAAAGCAAACGCTTGGGGAACCAACCTCTTGATGCCCCCACCTGCATCTCCATCCCCACACACACCAGCTCCTGCTTTCAGCCAGTGAGAGCTAATAAACCACGGGTAACATGTGCTGCTTCAAATCCCACCGGCCAGCTGTACCACTCCTGGCCTCTCTACCTGGGGACATTCCCAACTCTGGTGGGCTCCCATGTCCCCACCCAGCCATCAGGCAAAGCATCCACATCCCGGGTACCACACACAGCCTTCCTCCCTCCCGGCCTCCATCCCACTCTCCAACGTAAACCCACGAGGCCAGCAGTCCACCAGCAGAGCCAAGGGATGAATCGAGGCTGCGGGAGGAGATCTAAAATGGTCTAAGCTGTATGTTTAGACTTCAGGCATCGATAGCATTTTGCAGCTGTATTTCAGGACTGTGCCGCTAATACTTTTTAACGCTTCCCTGTTCTTAAGCTGGTAACACCCCTTCAGGCTCCAAGCCCTGGGGCTGCAGGGCTGTATAAGGCTGTGAAGAAGCAGATAGCAGTTGGGAAGGAAGGGGGACACTCAGCGAGACACTGACAAGTAGCTGGAAAGCATTTGGGTTTTGCTGAGGCCAAAGCACAGGAGGCAGAGCCAAGAGAGCAGCAGGCTCAGCAGGGACACCCCGGGGGCTGTCCTCTATCCGGACCATACGCAGAGCCATCGGGCGAGACGTACAACTCCCCGTGGGGAGGACGGAGCAGAGAGGGACACCCCTCGCTGTACATCCCACCCTCAACATGCCCAAGCCCAAAGAGACAGAAAACAGTTCTTCTTCCCTGCTTTACGTCAGTGATGAGATTTCCAAGATATTTTGGGTTCCCTGGCAGAAGGCGGACAACAGGGCAGAGACGCTGGGAGAGAGTCTCGGTCTCTCCGAGACAACGTGCATCTTCACGACTTTGGACCAGACCAGCAGCAGGGCTGAACTCGCAGGCATGCCCCTCGCATAAATCCCAGGGCAGCTCCTCCTGGGATACCCCACATTTAGGGATCTCCTGACCTTCCTAAACCCCTCCAGGAAGACTCATGCTGCCTGAAGGTAACGCCGAGGATCTCATCCCCTTCCCCACGCAGAGGGCTGCGGTAAGGTCCCACTGCTTTTGAGGAGGATGCGGCAACCAAGGCATTCCCAACCCCAGCCCCCTCGCCACCCGTCCGGCAGTCATGTGTGGGATTTATGGCTCGATATCGATTCGTCTTCTGCAAGCTCTGCCATTACAGTCAGTGGCTTTTGCAGGAAAACAACATGAATCATAAGCTACAGGCTGCCCTCTCCCTGCATCCGCGCTGTGTGACTCACCCAGCCCTTCCAGGGGTCCCGGTGCGAGGGCTGCCCTGCTCCTCCGCACCCAGGGACAGGCGCAGGGGGGGGTGCAGGGGTACCATCTCCCATAGGCACTCGGGGACTGAGTCGTCACAGCCTCCGAGGTTTGTGAGGTGGTGTCCAAGAAAGCAACATCACGCTTTCCCTCCACTCGAGTCCTCCTTCCTCCATCTCAGGCTCCAAAGCCACCGGCACGTGCGTGACGATGGTACATTGTAAAAATGCACAAAGAAACGCCCCTGTCTCGGCCAAAAACACACAAGGAAGCCAAGGGCAGTCCTGAGGTCCTAAAATGCCTTCACGAGGAGGGCTGGAAACATTGGTGAGATAAGACTGGGAAGCCCAGTCCTCCATGGCCATGAAGCAACTGCAAGATATACGAGCTTAATATCTCTGTACTCTGTCTTGAGTCCTAACCTCCTTCTAGCAGGCTCTACCTCAACAGCCAAAAATAAAAAACCAACTCAATACGGTACATCTAGAAGACAGAATTCCACAAAAACCCCTTTTCAGCAAAGCCCTGCCCCAGAACACAAACAGCCGAGAGCAGCTCCATCTGCAGTGCCTGGCCAGAAGCCCCCGAGAAGGGATGCTTGGTGGGACCACGGCCCTCTGTCCCCAGCCCAGGCACCCAGAGATGCCCCCAAAATCAAACCCGGTTATAAAAGTCTGCAGGCAGAGAGGGGCAGGCGGTGCTGGTGACACTCTGCAGCAGGGACACACTCGGCCACGCCATACTTCAACACGACACATTACTGAAAAAAATACTAATCATTGCCTCTTCATTTCCGCCTAGTTTTTCATTTGTGAGGAGTCTTTTTTCTTCTGTTTAAATTACCACCAACACCCTAACAAATATGTCCCGTTCTAGAGTACTGACAGAGCCATACAGAAAGAAAACGGGGGAAAAAACCTCAAAACAACCTGTAATAAAAAGTCTAGTTGGCTGGGATGGGTTTTCCATCCCCACCCAAACACAACCAGACCCAACCCACCAGCTTCCCAAAGGTGCAGGATGCGGGAAAGGCTTTGCATGCAGGAGCTTCCCCATCAGCACCTGTGCCCTGTGCCAGTGGCTCTGGGTTTGGAGGGAGGAATGTGGGGGCTGCGGCCGGCGGAGTGGCATGGCATTCACCAGGGCTGGGTGAGGTGACCCTGCCAGGTGGCTTGGGGACCAGCAGGACGGTAAGGCAGGAAGTCTTGGCTTCCCCATACCCACGCACAGATGCCACAGACATGGAGGGGTGTTGGGAAACACTAGCATTGCCATCTCCTTCACCATCCCTGCCAAAAAGCAGCACCGACACGGGCAAAGGGAAGATGCTTGGCCATCCCACCAGAGAGGTTGGAGGGGTTTTTTTCCTGCAGTATAAAGCCCCGCACGTTTTTTCTATTGTTTAATTTCCTTCTTCTCCACCCACAGCAAGTTCACTCAGAAGCGAGGAACTTATTTCCTATTGAATTCGTCCTAGTTGTTTTATTTGGAAAAGGACTACTTCCTCGGCCGCAGTCCCCATGCGCAGCCGAGAGGAGCAGGCACGGGGCTGCTCACCTCCCCGTCTGCGCCAGCCCAGCCCCGGTAAAAAACACTCTTGAGATTAAAGTAACAAAGATGCTGCTTTGCTGCAGGAAGAGCTGCTGTTTCAAGGCTGTCGGTGACAAAGGAGCATTGCAAGGCACCAGCTTCCCAACCCTCCAAGCACCGGTAGCGAGAAGAAGACCAGCTCCACGGTGTGCCGTGGCAGCCGCCGGGGGAAGGGAGAGCACCAGCCGCGCTGGGGGCAAGCACCAGCCTCGATGGGAAGCAAAACCTTTCAGGTGATGCCAAAAGACGGCCAGGCTGGTGTGGCTTCTCCACCGCCGGGCATCATGGGCTGCCCACATCAGCAGGGGACAGCCTGTCTGTGCAGCGGTGAAGGCAAAAAAAAAAAAAAAAAAAAAAGACTTGGGGGATATAATAAATACAGCAATGCATGAGAGGCCCAGGAGTTCACCGGTGGCTGGGTAAATGCTAGAACCTCTTCCAGAGAGGGTGATAAGGTGCTTTACAGGGACTGCAGCCAGGCTGGCCAAGCTATGCCATGCAAAAGGCGTGCACCATCAACCTGGCTCTGGGCCGCACTGCTCTGATCTCCTTCAACCCTTGATTCTTTTTAAGTAATGCCACTCACACTCCTCCAGAGCAGGGACGCTTTAGGCCTTACACCCCACGCTCTTGGTGCC
>NW_009617294.1:273-569 GCF_000690535.1 Cariama cristata | reverse complement strand
GATAGCAATGCAGAAGCAGCAAAAAGGCGGGTGAGAGCTGCACCTGCCGTGCGCGCAGAAGCAACAGAAAGAAAAGTCCAAAAGCTGCCCTCACCGCTGATGATGTCTCCGCTTTATCCTGTCCACCCATGACGTCCGTCACGAACAACCCCACCCATCACCCGGCGGTGGTACGCATGCCCAGTGCCATCTCCAGGGGGTCTTTGGTGGTCTTCAGGGATCTTTGTGCCCCTCTGTCTTTCAGACCCCGGGCCCAGGTTCATGCGTGCTGGTTGGGTGTCGCTTCTCCGGACACG
>NW_009617294.1:0-251 GCF_000690535.1 Cariama cristata | reverse complement strand
TGGTTATCTGGTACAGGCCTCCCTCAACCGATAACAACGCAGTAGCAGGACGTGTGGTTATCTGGCAGCAGGGTAGCGGCAGGCATGGTGGTCTCCAGTGACCTCCAGCAATGTTGAGACAGTACAACTGACGGTCCCTTACACAGTCACACTCAAAGAGTTGCAGTCAATAACATGTTCTCCAAGTGGAGACCGGTGACGAGTGGCACTCCTCAGGAGTTGGTATTGGGACGGGCACTGTTTAACACCTT
>NW_009617293.1:2748-7073 GCF_000690535.1 Cariama cristata | reverse complement strand
CTCTCCGCTCCGTGCTCCTCAGCCCAAATCAGCCCGGAGACCCCCCCCTCCCCGCTCTCTGGTGCCTCCTGGGCAGGATCCCGCATAGGCTGGGCCCTGGCAGGGGGGCTGCTGCTGTCACCCCCTCCCCGGACATCCCCAGCATCTTCAGGGGACTCGAGGATCACAAAAATCGGGGCTGTACCCCCCCCAGCCAAAGGGAAGGGAGTTGGGCTCCTGCCAGGGAAGGGGAAAGCCAGTTCCCATGGGGTTGCTGCCACCCCAGCAAGCGCAGGGGGTCCAGGGGACTCCACACCAGCCACACAGGTGGTCGAGGCCCGTGAGCATTCAAACGATGCCAGGAGCCATGGCCGGCGAGTTTTGGTGTCTCGCAGCTGGCAATCCCCCACGCCGCATCCACGCCAGGGTCCAAAAAGCATCAGCTGGGGGGCTGAGCATCCCAGAGAGCGGGGCGAGGGGTGATGGCTCCAAAACGCTGCTTGGGAAACACCTTCCCTGAGGGCACCGGGTCTACAGAGCTGGCGTAAAACATCCTCCAGCTGTGAGAATGCTTTGTCCTGAGCAGGATGAGGCCCTTAATAAACACGGGCAAAGCAGCGCGGGGTAGGGATCAGCCAGGTTTTAACAACCCCCAGCATCTGGCAGCGTAAAGGCACAACAAATACAAATGGTTTTTATCGATGCAAGACTTTGGACCGCCATCCAGGCCCTCCCAGAGAGCCGCTCGTGCTGAACAAGGGAAAGTTCAGCTCTCGCAGCCAGGGGACGGGACAGTCCGAAATGCTGAGCCCTTGGAAAAGCAAACAAAGGGGAAGAGCTCGGGCCCTGCCAGGAGCATCTTCCCAGCGTGGCTTTGCTGTCCAGGGAAGCCGTGCTGGAGCAGAGAGCAGGGACAGGATGAGCTCCCAGGTGATGCCAGGGAGATGGGGGACGTCTCCACCAAGCCTTGCAGAACCAGGCGTGGGAATTGAAACCCACCACGCAACAAAAGCTTGATGCTCGCAGCGGGGGGTCCTGGGGCACGAGGGGCAGAGGCAGCAGGGTTGCACCGTGCAAAGGCACGCGTGGGGCTGGCTCTGTAGCACTGTCTTCCCATCTTTGGAGGAGCTGGGAACAACAACTGAAGCCCGTCTTGGAAAGCAACTAGACGATGGCCAACGTCATGCAGCCTTGAGGAACACTCTGTTATTATGAATATAAGAACTTTGCGCAGAAAATACCAGAGTTAATACCTGACGAAAGTCTAGCTGTTGAACTTATTCGATATTCAGATTCAAATTTAGGTATTAGGCTCAGGAGACAATTTTGGTTCCATTTATCTTGCTTAGAATTTGGGGACAATTGTGTTATTGAATTTGTAATATCCCGAGGAACCTGGGTAAGAACTCCTGCTGCATATGGAGCACCGAATGCACCCATTCTTTCATCCTTTCCTGAGCGCTGTCGTGGAGCCAGAAGACCAAGAACTCCATCTAGATCTCCTAGAAGCAGCAGTGGTATAAAGTCCCTGCGCAGAAGATCTCCATCTCCCAAAAAGCGATCAGTCCACCTTACGCATCCTTAAGGATTTTGGAGGACTATGTCACAATCCTGAGTCAAAATTTAGCAAGGACTGGAAAATTCCTCAATTTCCTTCCTGTCATCAAGAAGAAAGTTGTGGACTTGCCGTAATAGCTAGCAGGTGGTCCCTACTGCTACCTGCACACTTTTATGTACCAAAAGCAACTGATTTGCCGTTGTTCTGTGCCATCAAAAATAAAGATGAGGCATCGTTACTTCATCTGGGCACGCGTGCTGACTACGTATATAATCTTTTTGAGTCTGCTGCTGTTTACAGAAAAGGCAGTAATAAGTCCTGGGAGTGTTGGGGAAAACTCTACACCTTGGAGCGGAGCTTACGGCCTACGGACGGGAGGGACGAGAGGGCTCTTAGCCCCTCAATTTCAAACAGCAAAAAACCGGTATCAACATCAACAAGGATACCAAGGAACTATTCCCGAGATTCCATCTCACAAACGGGAACAAGATGGTATCTCAGGGATCACGGTACCTGATAAACCCCATGGACTTGGACTTGACTGGGGAAAGGACCCAACTGGTACAAGACACAGCAAAGGTCTGTACTGGACTAAAGAAGAAGGAACCTCCTCCAACACCACCTTGACCGCAAGTACCTCCGGGGCAACCACCCCCATCCGTAGGGAATTGCCCAGGAAGAGGGTGGATGTGCTGGTACAAATCCACCGGGATGCTCTGGCACAAGAAGTGGGGTTGGGCTCTCAAGATTCTTTAGAGATGCTGGATCCGGTAGCACTCCAGAAACCGAAGCAAAAGATGGGAGATGCAAGAAACGAGGAAGAATTACAAGCAGCGATCAACAGAGCAAATGCGGCATGGGTAAAGGTAAAACAGACACCCCCAAGGAGTTTCCAGCCACAAAACAAATTCCTAAGGCCTGTTGTGACACCCGGGAGTGGTTTATCCTTACCGGCCCCTGGAACAGCATCCCACCGGGCCATCCTTAGCAGCATCACAACAGGAGAGAGGGTCTGCACACACAGAACGTACACCTGTCGTCGTAAAATCAGAAGCGTCCCCATGGCCGGTCGCATTGTTAACAGGGTTACCGGGGGCTGCTTTCTTGTGGACAAAAATCCTAGAAATACTACAGAAGCTAGATGGGTGCTGGACTTCTCTGGGTTTTCAAGAAAACCCCCTAAAGTGCCCTGGCCTAAGTCTGCATGCCCAAACCTCAGGGCATCGTCCCAGTTATTGCCCCAAGGATTGTCCTGGGCATCGTTGGATGTCTCTGCGGCTTTTTATCATGTTCCTTTTAATCCTAACGCTAGTGGCGTTGTTGCTGTTGGGGTACCTGGATTACAAGGGTTATGTACCCGTCTGACCCCCTCTGCTAGGTGGGGATTGTCCAGAGAATCCCATCTCAACTCAGCGCTGCAAGAAAACCCAGAGCTGTACAAACAGCAAACCTCGCTGCTGGTACCGAACTGCAAATGGGACCGACTCGTGTTGGGGGTGCACCCCACAATCGTGGGCTTCAGGAAGATTCCCATGGGGAGTGGCCTTAGCCCATTTCTCTTACCTCTATTACCTACATTACTTGTTCAGTATTACAGGAAGCAGTTTGACCGTATTTTTATTTTTGCTTCCATGCATGATTCGGGGGTGGGGTGTAAAACCCTATTCATCTTCGCGCAGTTTTCCATCATATTGTTCATCGTTTATTGCCACTGGGAGTAAGTATAAATAAAGATAAAAGAAAGTTTTCAGGAAAATATTTCTATTTGCTTGGCTACCAACCAGTAAGTTTTGGAATTTTACCTGGTGATGATAAACTTTATAAATCAAGAGAGTTACTTTTCTCTCCACCCCATCACCAGAGCGTGGGCTTGCAGCAACGGGGCCGGATGAGCCCCGCTCCGGGAAGCGGGGCGCACGCTGGGCTGCGCCTGCCCAGCAGAGATCACCCTGGCAATGATTTCCCAAGGCGGAGCAGCTTTTCGTTTCAGGGATGGGCCAAAGCCCTCCAGAGCACCCTTATCTGCCGCCGGCCCCGCGGGAAGGGAAACGGCCTTGAGTCTATCAACACCAACAGGCACTTTGCTCCGTACGCCCGCGCCGCAGCCTCCAAGGAGGCCCCACCGTGCTGCACCCGTGGAGCCAGGCGTACCCCAACCGGCGTGGGTCTAAGGTCCCGTTTCGTCCCCACCTGCCATGCAACACCGAGGACAGCATGTCTTGCTTGAGCGAGGTACAGCGATAACAGCAGCTCTCCTATGACCTGGCTACGCAACCCACTTTCCTCCCGTCGTTCCTCGGGTACAGAATGCCCTTCTGCGGGGGAAAGCTGACACCGAGATGCTGAAGGGGGTCTGGGGAAGGGAGACCCTGTGAAGGGTCCGTGGTGGAGCTGAAAGGGGCTCTCAAACCGAGGGCTGGAGCTGAAGTCTCCCCTTTGCAATGCAAACGAGGGGATGGGGCTTGCTGGTGGTCGGTGGGAGAGCGCTGTGGAGCCAGACCCTGATCGCCCGGCACTGGGTGGGGATCGAGTACTTGGGGTCCACGGGAATGGTGAGGAAGGACACCCAGGTCCTCCTCTCACTGGCAAGCAGAGAGTGCAGGAGCCAGGTGAGGCCCTGGGCTGAGTTAGAGAGAAATGACCTAAAAGGCAAGAAAAGCTCCAAACTTTGAGGAAATCTGGATCAGGTTGATAAATAAATCTCAGTTCCCACCTCCCAAACCATCCCTGGCACTGCTGGCAGCCACAGGCACCCCCAGCCGGTCCCCAGCAGCGCTGGCTGAGCCCC
>NW_009617293.1:2272-2581 GCF_000690535.1 Cariama cristata | reverse complement strand
AGCAGGTGGGGCAGGGGAAGGGGGGCCAGATCCCGTCTGGGGGTCGGCTGAGCCTCGCTTTCCTCCTGCAGCAGCTTTTCCTCACCCTGCTGCAGCCCCCAAACTCACCCATCCACCCCCAAAAGCGGTGGCTGGAACACCCACCTCTCGCTGTGCCGTGGTGGACGTCCCCAAGTCCTCTCTGAATCTGCCTCCCCGGGGCGAGGCCGTGCCTGATTTGGGCCAGGAGCTCCCAGTTCAGCTTTGGTGCTGGTCGGGAGCCTTGCGGGAGACCCACGCTGGCCAGAGAAGGGGGCAACCCCCCCCCCC
>NW_009617293.1:0-2203 GCF_000690535.1 Cariama cristata | reverse complement strand
CCCCCCCCCCCCCAGATTGCCTTTCACCACCCGCAGAAAACAAAGGTCTGCAAAGCTGCCGGAGCAACCCACCGCCTGGCCTCCCGCGCTCCCCCACCGAAACCCAAAACCACCTATTTTTGTCTTTTCCTTTCTCCTCCTCGGGAGGTTTCCAGCCATCAAATCCTTCCTGGGAGCCCTTCAAAGGAAAATCGGCCGCCCCATCCACTTGCTAAACCAGTCTGAGCAGTGCCGGGCTTGCAGGCGGGAGAGGCCCCCCCGGCACCCCCCTGCCTGGCGCAAGCTTGGATGGGGAAAGGACCGAGAAACAGGCCGGAGGGACCTGGGGTGACCCCGGAGCAAGGAGAGGGATAAGCACCGTGCCCCAAAGGCATCACCACCCCATTGTGCACCCCAGGGAGGTGGGGATGCCACCAGCTGAGCAGGGACCCCCCCCACCAGGCTGCAATCCCCCCCACATCCATTGCTCCGCTACTGGGGGGAAGCAATTTTAGGGTTGCTAAATTTTTAGCCTGGCCATGACGTAAGGAGAGGCCAGGGAAAAGGGCAGTCGGGTGACAGGTGAAGAGCCCCAAGGACCCGGGGAGGCCCCCAGTGTCCCCAGCCGGGCAGTGCTGGAGCCCAGGGAGGTATCGCAGCCCTGGGCAGGGAAACTCAGCAGACCCCAGGCTTCCCCGGGAGAGGACGAGGGCGGTGAGGAAGCAGAAGAGGCTGAGGCATGTTTCCAGGACAAATGGCAGGGTGGAAGGAAGGGGAAGATATCTGCCTTCCTCCCCCACAAAAACCCAGCCTTGGATCTTTGTCAAAGCCAGAAAACAACCAGGGGGGTTTCCCCGTGCTCCAGGGATGGACCTGGGGGTCCAGCAGCAGGGTCTCGCTCACCAGCCCCGCAGAGAGCATGAATAAACCCAGAACAAGGGAGACGCAATAGGTACACAGAGAGGTTTTAACTACTTGTCCTCCCGAGCCCCACCGGGAAGAGCGATGCCCAAAAAATAAAGGCAACGGCAAGAGCTGTAGCAATGCCCAGGCCTGCCCCAACAGCCCAGGGAAACCCCTCCGACACCCACCGAGGGAAAAGCCGAGCTATGAGCACAACCCCACCCGGCCACTGGAGAATCCCCCCCAGAGGACGTGGTCCTGGATGCCGCCCTCAGACCACGGGGTCTGGTGGCCCTGGGGCCACTGAGGGGCTTCGCTGAAGCTCAGGCACCACCTGCCCCAAGAAAGGCGGTGGCACGGACTTTCCTGGGGTTCACCTTGCTCTCGGCCTGGGCACAAGCAGAGGCTGAAGAAGACTTCTTAATGGTGTTGGTTGGATGTCAAGAGGGAATTGGAGGCTCTCAGCCACATGGGAAAGTCACCTGGGGATGTCACCAGGTCAAGATTCAGCCCTGCTGTCTCCAAAACAGGTCCTGGATGGCTTCGAGGGTCAAGAAGCTTTGCCAACTGCCGCCTGCAGCCTCACCACGGAGGTCACGAGATGCACATCCCCACACGTGGGGGTCCGGTGAGGGCCAGCAGCTCCCACGGGAGTGACAACCCAGCCGGCAGGCCCAGGGCAGCAGCCAGGTTCACAGGGATGAGGCAAGTCCATGGTCAAGCTGAGGGGCCAGCAGGGTCCACAGCTGTGGTGGGGCCAAGACGGCTACAACGCAGCTCAGGGAGGTGCTGGAGGCCCCAGGCTGAGCTTAAATGGGCTCCAGGGCCCATGGGTGTGGGGTGGAGGTCTCAGGTGAGGCTGCTTAGAGCAATTAAGGCCAATTAGTGCCCTCAGGGCTTTAGGCAGGAGAGCGGGCTGGGAGGAAACAGAGCCTGGGCCCCAGGTGGTGCCGATATCATCCCCTGGGGAGGGGTTAGCACCCTGCGGCCTTCTTGGCAGGATCTCAGCATCTTCTTCAACTGCAGGGTGACGCCCACGTGGGAGAGGGAGAGAGGACCGATGTCCCTTTGCTACATGTGTTTGACACAGGACCCTGCGTGCACAACCCCACAACTCTGTGCTTTGCTCCCAAGACCTGGGTGCTTCACCCCACCTTCCCACTGCCCCCCCCAGCCTACACCCACAACTCATCCGCCTGCACGACTGTGCCCCGCTAAGGGACCTGGGGATGCTGAGGTCCAGCACTGCCAAAGGTCTCCTAGAAGAGGGAGGAGAAAGGACAAAGGGGGTGAAACCGGAGTCGGGCAGGGGGTGGGGGTC
>NW_009617292.1:0-1522 GCF_000690535.1 Cariama cristata | reverse complement strand
CCCTTCTAAATGAGGCAAATTTATTTGTTTGTTTTTTTAAATTACCTGGCGGGGAAAAAAAAAACAAAACCAAACACCACCAAAACAAACCCGAAGGATCCCAGCCTAAACACAGCCGTATTTTAAGCCCCGGATCGCCTCTTTCCCCGAGCGGCAAAGCCCGGCGAGGTGTCCGCTCGCTGCCGCCGCACCGGGAGCTCAAGGAATCCGTTTCTGCGGGAAGGAAAACGATAAACCACCCCCTGAGCAGACAGAAAACTTTATTCTGGGGACCAGGCTGTTTCCCATCTAATAATTCACCGGATCGTCTTAGTGCGAAGCAGAAAAAAAAATATATATATGTATAACGAATTAAACAAAAATTTAAGGCAACCTATGGGATTTTTATCCCTACAGATAAATGTGGACGGCAGGAGAGGGTAAGAGCTCAAGCCGAGGGATCTGGTATCCCTACGAGCTCTCCAATAACTGCAGATTTTCCCCCTTTTTTCCCCCCTGTATCCAGCTCTAGAGGCTCTGCTCCGAGAGGGATGTGGGGGGACCCGGCGGCTCTGCCCCCTCGGGAAGGGCAGAACAAGCCCCTGCGCCCGGCGAGGGGGGACACGGGCACCCTCCCTGGGTGACGGCACCCAGGCGCACACTTTCCCCAATAAAATTGTGATTTTTTTCTGGTTAAGTTTGGCATTTTTTCCCCCGCCTCGAAGTGTAATTCTCTCGTTTGGAGCCGCTCTCCTCACGGGCGGCTGGACTCAGGTTTGGGTTTTCCCTGTGTGCTCTCGGTTCCCTCCGTTCCTATAAAAACACGGAGCCGAACCGATTATTCTTGTGTGTCCGTCCCTGCTCCCTCACCGACGGCTTCCCACGGCGGTATCCGCTTTTACTGAGGAATTTCCGAACTAAAGATACCCCTGTGCCACGCTTTTTTGTTGTTGTTGTTTTGTTTCATCTCCCGCAAGTCTAAGGAGGGAGATGCCCCACAGCTTTGCATTTCAAACCTTGCAAGCGTTAAGGTTCTCTAAAGCTGTTTGCAGAAGCACTAAATCGCCCGAATAATAAATACATATTTTATCCTCTCCATCTTCCTCTATGTTTAGTTTTATTGGGGGGTTGTTCCTATCAGTTTTTCGGCTGGGGGAAGAGGGAACCGTTCCCAGCCCGGAGCCTTCACGGACAGAGCACCCTTTTCCTTCCCAAACACCCGACCCCAGTTCTGCCCAGCAAACTCTCCAGCTACTTTCCAGGAAGAGGAGGGAGAAAAGCTCTTTGCCAAACTATTCGCAAGAGCACTTCAAAACAAATGAGTTGCCTACTAAAACTTAATGTTATACAAGACGTCCATTTGTCTATATTAGATTTTAAGCAGCTGTTCGTACGTTCAAACCCACTCCCCCTCCCGCGAATTTAACTGAAGAGGGGGTAGCAAAGAGATAAAACAGAGCATTGTTTATTTTCCCGGCTCCCCTGCTCCGCGGTGCGCTGGAGCGGAACCTCCGCGCTCAGCCTGCGCGGAGCGGCGCAAACA
>NW_009617291.1:0-6629 GCF_000690535.1 Cariama cristata | reverse complement strand
GCAGCACACTGCGCCCGGACTTGGCTTCAAAGGAACTATCACGAGTTGGTCAGACTGTAAAAAAGCTCTACAATATTTGCTTCAGGCGTTTAACTTGTGTCAAAGTTCAACAGATGGGGAAAACACACACCTTCATCCCCTGCAACAAGTCAGGCTGACAGGATTACAGAAACATGGACGAGCTCAAGTATTTAACAATTACCAAACAGCACACACTAGACTTGAAAATTAAACCAAGTTTTTATTCAAGACGTCTATTAAACTGACAGCACATCCACTCTTCTGCTGTTAAGTCATGCCGAACTACAACATAATCTTTCAAAGCACTGAACACCTGAAGATTTCTTGTATGTAATCACTTCTCAATAAAACAAAAAGCAGTCTTCCACATCTCTTTTTTATTTGGTATTTTACCCAAAACTCATCACAACAGAAAACTGCTTCAGCTGTCTGAATTTTGTCTACAGCCAAATACAGTTAAGTGTACTTGTCATACTTGAAATACTCTGTGAGTTGCCTGAAGCATTACAACTGACTGGAGGCAGGCAGGCCGGGGGGGGGAATCAGTCCTAATGAACTAAGTTATGACTCCAGTCTGCAACTCGCTGGTAATTATACAGCCTTGAGCCTTGTGAAATACTACTCGCGAGCAATTCTGAGTTATGATTCAGAAGTACAACTGATTAATGCTCAGGGCTCATTTTGGGATCAGACTATTTCCATGCAGCCAACTGAACAGTCAAAAGCACGTAAATTAGAGAAACTCCAAACTGACACAATTACCAGTTTTATGCAGGCTAAGAAGCCTAGAAGGACTAAAATGTTTCGTATTTTTAAGCCTAAAAGACTTAAACCAGAAACAAATGAACCTGATGTCAGCTAAGTTTAGGAGCTGAAAGCAGAAGTTAAACCGTATCACTGGTGCAAAATTATTTACATTCAATGAAAGTGATTTTTTTTTTAAAATTATTCAATTACTCTTTACTTAAGTGCATCAACAGATTATTTAAGCAACCTGGGTTATTAATCCAGTTAGTTTATGAGATTTTCAACCACAACAGGTTACCAACTATCAAGAGAACCTAATCCAACAGTTGCAATTTCTGGTGTAAAATCACACTACTTTTCTGGAACAGTTGTATGCATCTGGTCAGTCTATATCAAGGGAGTGATTAAATGATTTCTTCCTCTTGTTTAAGCGAGAGGGAAAGTGGCTTCCCTTTTAATCTGAATTTCCTGACCTTCAATGAGAGGAAGGAGTTAAAGCAAGCAGGTCAGTAGATACAAATTATTAATATCCCCTAAAGCAGTAGCTTAACAAAACAAAAAAACCCAAACAAACAAACAAAAAAACCAAACAAAAACCCCACCACACAAACCATCCAAGCCACACAACCACACAACAAAAAGTCAAATCTGAAAAATAATTTTCATTAGCATATTAGGAATCTCTTGTTGCCTTCAAAGCAAAATACGGAAAAAGATCACCATGAGACAATCCTATTCGAAAGTACACACCATTCACAAAGTGACAAGATATCCTGCTAAACATTTTACATCAGAATCTGAGTACTAGGCAGCGTTCTGTAACTTCATTTATTTGGGAAATACATGAAATCACACTGTTAACACACCTGTAACTATCCTTGGAAGCCTATTTTCTAGTTGTATAGTGAATACTTTTCTGCAGTGTTTAATTGATAGCTGTGCTACAGTTAGTGAACACAAAATTGGCATGTTATCCTGAAGTAAAGCAATAAGGTGGCTTTATGCACAAAAAGTACAGAGGCTTCTATTTGCTAACAATCATATAAGAGCAATACTTTAAAACTTAGTGTTTGCTAATAGGAGATCTAGAATAGTTTACTACAGATCCATACCACCCTGTAAATACCCCCTTTATTAACAAATTCAAGTGCCAAATCACTACAGGGTCCAAAAATATCTGAAAAAAAGTATTACCAATTGTTTACCTTTGTCTAGACTTTGCAAGACTAATCATTTTCAGATAAACCCAACAATGTGCAAAAGTTCCTAACATCACATGTTAGGAAAAACAAGTGCTACCAAGAGATCTGCTGAAATCAAATCAGAAAACACAAAACAGCAAAGTCAAGCCTCATACCTTGAGCAGTCACAGTGAAGATCCTGAACGATCTTAAGAGTTTCCTGCATGAAGCAGTTTCTTGCCCTCTACAAGCTGAGATAACTAAGTTTTGCCTTCTGTCTCAGTGACACTAGGTAAAGATATACTGACATTAGAAAAACATGGTTTCATTGCTGCTTAACAGTATCTTCAGACCTACCACTTAATACAAACTTGTTTAAATAGTCACGATAAATACTCTCCTTTTTGTCAGCCGTCTTTGGCCACATGTACCATTCTGCTAATTGTGAAAACTTTGTTCAGAAAGTGCTTCCTATGAAAACTGCTTCAAATAAATGAGTTAACCTTGCAAAATCTAGCTTCCCACAAAACATAAAATTTGTCAACCCTGCATTATGCAGTCCCATATTTACAAAATACTTAGAAACTTTACATCTGTCTTTAACCTTACAAAAAGTGCAATTCTCTCACCCCATGTTACGGAGCAACAACATTCTTCATAAATTCTACAGAATAGCAGCCTATGATAAGCAAATAAGGTGCTTAGCTTATGCTCAGGACCTAACTGGTTAAGTACCACCAGGAAGTACATTTTGTATAGGCAGGCTCTGTTCTATCTACTGTCCCAGCGGTGCCCCTGCTAGATTTGCAAGCTCAATGAGAGCCAGTGCGCCATGCATGCGTTCACGCTGTTCCTGGAGGCGGCGGCGAGCGTAAGCGCTGTTTTTCTCTTCATCATGCTCTTCGTCAGATTGAAGGTATTCCATTGGGTCCTGCTGTTCCTGATCCGTTTTCTGCATTGTTTTAGTTTTCAAAGCAGGAGCACGCTGTTCTCTAGTCTCCCAGTATCTACAAAATCACATGTGGGGAATGCTTTTAAAATATATACAACTGACTCGCACACCAGCAATTCAAAGCTGGCAAAAACCTCCTTGCATCCAACTAAGCACTGCATTTTGCTTTATCTTTCAGCCCTTATATGGTAGTATTTAAGCTGTCAGAAACCTCCTTTATTCAATATTTTAAGTGTAAAGTGCCCAAGTGAACATCTGTGACAGATTTCTACTCTGCACAGCGTTCCCAGCAGGCATTTCTCCCCTAGGCTTACACAATTGTTGCCCCTCATGCAGATGCAAATTCAGCAAGACTGTGGCACTAACTAACAAGGTATTTGCTTGATCAACAGCTGCTAAGAGAAGCACTTCAGCAGAGAACAACAAAAAGAAAAAAAAAAAAAGAAAAAAAGTTTCATGAGGAACTTTGTCTTGACCAGGAGTTTGCACTTTTTTAAGAAAAGGCAAGGTCCGGCTGATTTGTACTGTAGGAACAGCCGATTTTGGTTTATTGTTTTTTTTTCCCCCTCCCAAGAATAAAATGCTTTCTCAGACCACCCTTATAAGTATCTAGAGAAAGATGACACCATGAGGGAACTTACTTTGCCAGCCACTCAGCCACAGCTTTATTGTCAGCCGTCTGCTTCTTACTGAGCCTGTCTGTGAGCTCTTCCCTCTTCAGTCGGGCATATGGATGTTTAGGGCAATGACGGTTTGCATGCGTGAATCTGCTTAAACAGCCTTAAAAAACACAAAGTGTCAAAGAAAAACATGTTACAGAAAGCAGCCAACCAACAAGTAAGCGTAACGTCTGTGGGATGAAGATGCTACTGAATCCAACCTTCCTCACTCAGAAAACCTTAAGTTTGGTTGAAAATAGCATGTTCTAGTTGCAAGGTTCATAACATGACCCATCATTTTATACATTTGTATCAACTGACAGAATTACCGAGAACCTACTTATATAATAACGTATGCAATCCTTAGATACATATTTGCATGACTATGCAGATTCCGCATGGCTCCTCCCTTCCCTGGAAACTCCTCCAGGATTAAAATCCAAAGCTTTTATGGACCTTTGCCACGTGAACATGCATATATTTCCAGTGCTAGACTGACCCTAGTTCTGAAAGCTGCAAATTGTTCTCTGATGGCTCACCATTCTCCGAGCAGACGAAAGGTTTCTCCCCTGTGTGGAGACGCTGGTGAGTTTTGAGCTGCCCACTCTGAACAAAGGCTTTCCCGCAATCTGGGTAGTCACATAAATAAGGCCTTTCACCTTTAAAATAATGACAGAACAGATTTATGAAAGCTGAACATAAAAGAAGAGTATGGTCCCTGGCCTGAGACTTACACAAGCAAGTTCTCCTTTTACCCACTCAGACACTGGCACCTACTTAAAAAGCCCTGGTGTACTAAATAGCAGAGATCCACTTTTACCCCAAACAGATCTTTACTTTGAAGTACATGCTCAATGCTACTGGATAATACGATTATTTCCAGAGGGGAAAAATAAATAAATAAATTGTATTTTTCCTTGCTGTATTTTCTGATTTAAGCCTCTTACACAGTAGTACATACGCTTTGTCCCATGAAACTATGCACCTATAAAGAAATATATGAAGCAAAATGAGCAGACAGACAAGTAACGTAATTCTGGTTGTAACCAGTTAAATTTTATCCTTAACATAGCCTGAACTAGGGTGAAATAACTGAGGTGAACAGTATAGTAGCACAGGATGCTGTAGAAATACCTCAGTAGGGAAGCCTATTTGAGAGAAGTTGTAATGCGTAAATGGAGGTCGTAAGAGAAACTTATTCCAGACTTAAGCCAAGAAAGTTTTCTTAGCCCAGTCATCAAGAAAGACCTCCCCATGCAAACTGCAATGAGAAGAACAGAGATAGCAGGTGTCTCCTCCCTCAACAGGATCTGGCTGCGTGCAACTATGCAAAGGCACGTCATGCCACTGCTCCTCAGGAAGGACAACAAAATGAGGGTGACGCTGACTTACTGAGTCAGAGGAGTAACACCAGGGTAAGCTCTGCTCAGTTAAGTAGTTCATACAAGTTCAACACCTAATAAAACCAAGTGAAATAAAAACATCTTTTGACCAAAGAGCATGAGGAAACTGCTGTTTAATATTAGTATCTAGATTAGTTTTAGTGATTTGAGTCAGAAAAAGAGACCATGGGAGCCAAGGTTTTTCTGGGGTTTTGTTTGTTTGTGGGAAGTGTTGGCAGTTGTTGTGTCCATATTGTGAGCCACACTAGTTCACGCTTTATTGCATATATGGACTCCTGTTGGAACATGAAGAAAAAAAAGGTATTTGCTTGGTTTGAAAAAATCAGCATCTCCTGTCCAGTTTAGGTTCAGCTGTGTATTGACCGAGTTGATCCTACATTTTAACTTAACTGTGAGTTGCCTTCCGTACACGGTTCAGTAAATTAGTGTGACCACCTCCACCCCACAAAATGACTTCTACGTGGTGGGAGAGACAACTGGATGGTGATTTTAAGCATTTGTACTGTTTTCTCAGCATTTAATCTAGACTTCTAGGGTGTTACACTGCCCAAGTTACCTGCCACTTTTTCAGTTACTGGTTCTTCTTACAGCTAAACTTCAATTGCTGTTTGAAAAACACACCAACGAGAAGGAAACAAATCACAAACAGGCAGTCAGAATAAAAAGTGCTAGCACATACAGAGCACTAAGCTCAAGAGAAGTTCTTCTTATCAAGCAAGCCTGTGACAGCAGCAGATAAAATATTTACACAATTTGCCTATACTGTTATAGACCAAGTTGCTGCTACACTTTCCGATGACAAACACAGTTACAAAGACTTTGATTGTACTAACAAGCATTGAAAGAAAAGCATGATTAATATAACAGTTACAATAAACTATTAACAGGTCGAGTTTGTTGTGGTTTTTTTGTGGTTGGTTTGTGGAATTTTTTTTCTTATTCCTTCCTTGCTGCTTCCTAAGCCGCTCACGCCAGCCACTTGCACCTTCCCCGTACTCACCGGTATGAGTTCGTTTGTGAGCCTGCAGCGATTTCTCCCGCGGAAAGACCCTGTTGCAGATATTGCAACGTATTCTGCTGGAAGAGTGCTCTCCTTCATTGATCAGGTCACGGACGGTGTCTGCTCTCGGTCGGCCACGCCTTATCCCATCCTGCATCTAAATAATTACGGAGCGCCACTTGCACCTTCCCCGTACTCACCGGTATGAGTTCGTTTGTGAGCCTGCAGCGATTTCTCCCGCGGAAAGACCCTGTTGCAGATATTGCAACGTATTCTGCTGGAAGAGTGCTCTCCTTCATTGATCAGGTCACGGACGGTGTCTGCTCTCGGTCGGCCACGCCTTATCCCATCCTGCATCTAAATAATTACGGAGCTGAAATCCCACACGCCCCCGCCTCTGCAGTTTAGCCAAAACCCACAACTTTCCCTGAAGTCACTTTTAAGCCACGGGTGCGACCGAGGACCGGTGCCGTGACAGCGTCAGGGACTTAGCCGTTCACCAAACCAGAGCGTGCCAGGCCCTTACCTAACTCGCTCCTAACAGCTAGCCTACAGGTAGCAAGTGCAAGCGGGGAAACGTCAGGCACCGCCAGCGCTGTGACGTGCCCTCACTGAAAAGGGCAGAAACTGGCAAAACAGAAGATAACTCTTTTTTTTTATTGTTTT
>NW_009617290.1:31950-34721 GCF_000690535.1 Cariama cristata | reverse complement strand
CACTCCCACCCAACTTGGTGTCATCTGAATGGGCTAAAAACACACCATGGGATGCAAATTAGAAACTGTCTCCTCATTACAGGACTTAGGCTCTGTAGCAGCTTTTCAATAATACAGTAGAAGAAGAAATCCAATGAGTTAAGAGACAGAGCAGCATTACTATCAAAAGGAATTAAATGACACAGCTACTTGCAAGAGCAGTGGCTTGGACTTGATGACACACAGATCTTTTCCAGCCCCAAGGTCTATATTCTAAAGGAAAGAAATCAAGCTGTACCAGTGAGAGAAACCACTTAGCACATCACCATCTAGATCACAGTGACAATGTTGTACCTGTGTTTCCTGCAGCACTGATGTGCGTTCCTGCAGCCTTGGTGAGCGCTCAGGCAAGGAGCTCCCACCTGAAGCCAGTGCCTTATATGACAGGACTATGCTCAGTGATAACACCAGGGTTTGTTTCTGTGAGCTAATAGAGATGCCATATGCAGCCAGGGAACTAACTGGGAAGATTTACTGGAAAATGGGAAACAGATACTATACTGTGCCATTTATGTGCTATGAAAACTCACCAGCTGACCTGACAAGGTATAATCTTCCTAGACAACCCAAAGTAACAGCAGTCTAACAATACAGATTCCCTGTCAGAATAATCACTATCATACTATTATATAGCAGGCCCTGTGAACCCAGCTGTCTTTTTACTGGTGGCAGCTCAAGATCTGGCTATGGGAAACCCATTCTCTCTCTCACTCCCACCCATGCTAAATGCCATTACAAGCCAACATTCCCCTATTAATATCACTCCACTTGTACATTACATATGATGCTTATGTTTAAATAACACCCTCAGATACAGTATGAGCAATCTGAGCTTTCTGATGAGACTGAAAACCAGCTGCAGATTTCATGTTTTTCATGTAATGACTTCTTTTCTTCAGTCTCTGCTGTACACAGCATGTCTGGGAGATGGGCTTCGAAGTTTCTGGTTTAGGTTAGCAAAAATTATCATTTCAAGATTTAATATACTACCTTCCCGGAACAGAATCATCTCCCAAGCACATAAATCTCTGCCCTACATAGCAAACCCTACTAAATAAATTTGAGACTGTGTGTAAGGAAAGAAGAAAGAATGTGAGGACATACACAACTGCTGCACAGCCGGACCAGCAAGGTTGCAGGACAGCTTGAACGTGAACATCTAGGAAGAACAAGAATCTGAAACTGTTTTGTTTCCAAGTTGAAAAGGCACAGTAAATATATACAAATTGTAATTGTATCTCTCCCATGACACTGAACTTACTTGAAACCTCTCACTGTTTTATACCACATGCTGCCATTCCAAGCAACTAAAAAAAAAAAAAAATAAATCAGAAGATGCAGAGCCACCCACCTTGCATACCTTCCCCCTTAAAACTTACTAAATTTTTCCCACCTAAAAGGTTTCAGTTCAGTTTTCGTTCAGGCTGGACACTACTTTGTCCAAACCAAACTATTGTAGGAAGTGTCTGCTAAACACTTAGAAGAAAAGGCTAGTTTTCTAGACTGGAAAATGTTTACACTCCTGCAAATTATTTGTGGCACGTACACAAATGAAATAGTGCAAAGAAACAAAAAAACTCTCTAGTCTCATTTAGAGTTTCATGTAGCAAAGTGCTTTTTACTCCATCCATTCACATCGGAGTGTGCATTACCTCACAAGGAGCACAGAGCTAGTTTAATTTCTAGCAGTTACCCACAACACAGGACGGGAATACTGTAGGAAGCAGCTTTGGTTGGAGAATGGCATCTTAAAGTCTATCCAAGCCAATGCGTGAACACCACAATTTGACGCTCCCCATGCTGTACAGAATGTACCCTTAACAGCAAACCTTAATTTATGTCTAGTGGGACAGTATCAAAAAAAGTAATTTGTAAAATCTTTGCTTTCATCATAAATAAAACTTGCAAATAGTGGATAGTTCCAAATTCCATAGCTTTTGTGGAGTCCAAGAATATCCTAAAAGAATATTGTGCCAAAGGAGCACCCATTATAGCATTTATTACTAAATTACATCTAAAACTTGAGAATAACATTCCCTATTATGCAAGGCTTATAATTCAACTTTTCATTTGACATCTCCTTTGTATACCTCTGAACCAAACAGGCTGCCTTTTCTGAATAGAACAACAGTTCTCATTTCATATATCTAATTGAAGCAACACCTTTATAGAACAGATGGGTCTCCTTTGCACTACACTCTATGGAAAGAAGTGTCATTTAAACATGAGGCCTTTATTACAACTGGACATGGAAAAATAACCAGCATGGCTTTCTGATCCCAGCAGAATCTTTCTCTGCTTGCTTCTATTTGTATGCAGCTGCAGGATGAAAGTCTGACGAAGAATAAAGAAATAAGGATAATCTTAGAAAAGCTAAAACCCAATACTTATTCCCCCATCTTCTGTTACTTCTTTCCTCTGATGTTAGCTGGGAGATAGTGATGGGTTGTGTACATGTACACATGTGTATATAGACCTCTTCCACAACTGTAGAAGAAAATCTAATTTCAGGAGTGCAGCCAGCTGCACAGAACAACTCAACAAGCAAACTACATCTGTACATAATCCCACAGTGCTCTCTACATCTCCAATGGTGTTTATTGGACATCTGCCCCAGTAGCATAATGTTGCAACATTTACAGTCCCCCACCCTCTTTCTACTTCAAAATTCAAGAAGAAACCAACATGCTACATAAGCAATTGGTTTTTGTCTGGCTGATGCATGATGCCAT
>NW_009617290.1:25201-31919 GCF_000690535.1 Cariama cristata | reverse complement strand
TTTCTTCCCCTAAGCTATGAAGTCAGGATGGCACAGAGCTATTTTGGAGGATGGCTACTGCATGCCAGTCAGAACTTGAAGCCATTTCCTTCCACTCACAGAAAACTGAAAGACACCGAAGTAATGAGGTTTGTTTGTGGAACTGACTTTAGCTACCTAACTTCAAATGACTATAGTTTGCCATCCAGTTAGAAAGAAGAAAAGGGAGCAGAAAGTCATCATTAAATTATTATGTTAGCATACACATGGCAGCTGGAAAAAAATCCTGTGTGATAAGAATAAGGCACTTTCTAGGTTCTCGAAGGTAGAAGAGCATAGCACTGACAACTGGTGTAATACTAAGAAAAGACTTCTGCCTCTCTGCTCTGAAGAAAATAGCAAATACACAGATCAATTCAAAATACAATCTCACACTCCCAAAAAAGTTAAACATACACATTGTACATGTCATCCCTATTCCAACAAAAGGGAGCATCCATGAAACCAGACTTTCTCTTCCACACAAAACCTACAGACAATTATTGAGAAATAGAGCCGAATTGCCAAGCATACTGAGATCCATAGGCTTCTAATGTCAGCCGTCCTTCAAGGAAATGTCCTGGGGTACCCATAGGTCAGTGTGCCCCTTATCTACCCCTCCTTGAAAGGTAAGCATGGTGGTGCTGAAACTGTGCTAGCTTCTGCAACTGCATCAACCATAAATGCTTAGGCCATTGGACTGCCTCTGTGGATATGCAAGACCTGGGAAAAGACAACTGCCCAAATCGATGAACTGAGGAACAGATTAAACTTTCAAACAAAGCTTAAAAAAAGTTCTGCTTTTTCTTAACAAAAATCAGTATTTCCCAGATTAGGACAATGCTGGAGGTAGAAGTCTGGAGAAGGGTTTGTCAGAGCCAGATAACCCCAAGTTTATGTGCTAGCATGTCCGTAGAGAGGAGAAAAAGGAGCGTGTAAAGGATTAGACAGATCAAATCCAAATTGGATTACGATGACAACTTCCTGAGGAAATACACTCTGGTGAGGTTTCTAGACCATCAATCTCTTACAGATCCTTATATGAGAACTCTTAAAAGGGCTTCACATCAGGCTTAGTACTCCAGAGCCTTCTCAGTTGTCACTGTTACAGGAAGATAGGTTGCAGCTATAAATCAGCCAGGGAGGAGAGGCTGCTTTTGGCTAGCACACGACTATGCTGGGACTATGATCTTTGCTTGCTGGCAGCTGTGTCAGCTTTCCCACACTATGCAGTACTCATGTCCACATAAGACAACCTGTCTTAGCTCTTACTGTGCCAAACAATACCAAGATCAATGGCATAAGTGACCTTTTTATTTCAATAACATAGGCAACACTGCTCAACAGACATCTACAATTGAGACTTTTTTTGTGTAAAGGACATGAGCCCCTACATTCAGCAACATTTGATAGAGGCACACATACCTATGAAGAGAAACTGGTTTAGACCTAAAGATCAGAGATTGTAACACTCAGCTTCTCAAGCCCTTTTGTTACATCTCTGAAGTGGGGAGGTTGTAATGAGTGTATCACATCTTGCACATGCTATAACCGGGACATTGGTTCCTTCCATTACTGCTTTCTTTCCCTTATGATGGGAGCTGTACTGGAGGAGAGTTTTTTGCCAGTGGGAGAGAAAAACCATAGTGCTACTTTCTCACACCTTGCAGTTAGGTATCCTCCACTTTTCTCTCTGCCCCAAGTAGCTCAGACACCACCCTCTACCTTTATTTTCCCTAAACATACAAGATTTTGTCTCTTTTCTTCCTCCTACTCCTCTCCACATTGAACATTCATTTTCTTGTTTTATTTAAAACTAGTAAAGCTGTTATTCAGCAGCTGGGAGAAAAGAGATTTGATGAGACTCATCTATTGTTGAGACCATGCTGACCTGGATCTTTCACTCTTCTCTTTCTCTCCCCAGTGAGCTGCACTAATAAGAGCTCAGCAGCTCTAAAAGTAATCAATACAGACATGACGTGGGCAATTATCAGTCTGGACAACTCAGAGGACTTCCAGTAAATAAATAAAGTCAAATAAGTTCTCTGAAGCCAAAATATTTCACCAGAAGCCTTTGTTGGGGTGCAGGGGCACAAGAAGTGGTGGTGGTGAAATAAATGAAGGTCCAAGGCAGATCAGGAAGACTGCAAAGAGGGCATGAGAAGTAGTACACAAATTGGCACAACAGAAAGACAAGGATCCAAAGACACAGGGATTAAACCTGAGTTTGTTCCAGCAGCTTGTCTGCACCGTTATAACTCCACTGACTACAGCGGTACAGTGGGAAAAATCAGAGTATCTTCAGAGGAGACAGTAGGATGTAATAGCAGGGCTAGCATATGGACTAAGAAAAATGATAAATCAAAATCACAGAAGTGCAGAGTAAAATACGTATATGATTTTCTATTTATTATGGGAATTCAAGGAGGAAAAGAAGTGCCACTCTGACAGTACTTTCTCACAGGAAACTCAGAAGATAGGTATACCATGCAATACTTTTAGCATGCTTCAGTCCCCACCTGTTGGACAAAAATGGCATGTCTGATGGTAAATTCAACTGCATAGCAAGCCAGAATAGAAGAGAAGCAACCACGCTGACAGATGCCTTGACAACTTGCAGCTGTTTTATCCACAGGTACAAAGAAGTACCTTTAGTCAGCTGAGATAATTTCATAATATGATTAAATCAGGAAACCTAGTGAAGACAGGTAAATTAATACATGACTATAAGGTATCTCTCCACGTACAGCAGCCCTCAGATGTAGTAACGACCAAACTCATCTCTGGAGCAACTCCACTGCAGTTACTCCATCTCCTCATTTGAGATGCAGAATTTGAGAAACTGAAGCAGATGGTCAGTAAATCAGTGACAGCTGGGAACATGCTTTGAGTTCCTATTGTCACTGCTGTAGGCAACAGAGAATGCTGCCTTCCCAACCAAGGAGATTACTGGTTCAGACCTCACCACCAGGAAAATTATTTTTAAAAAAGAGGAATGGGCTTTTTCCACCAGACAGTTACTCCTCTTAGACACTTCAAGAACTGGAGCTGAGGGATTCAACAGCAGCTGACAAACAAGTAGGTCTTTGAGGTCACTACTTGGTAGTTAGAGCAAGAGGAGGTTATGCGCTGCTTCTTTGTCCAAGCTGTGCTACTTCCACTGCTGGAATCAAATGCCATCATTAACTTGGTATGTTTACAAACTCACAGCCATACTACGGTATACCTTGAAGACATATTAGCACAGCCATTCCACTTCTCCTCTCCATTTCAACCTCCACTCAGAAAGCCTGCAGCATCACAGCAAGCACCTCGTACTTCAACACTTCCCTTTCCCTGGGGCCTAAAGACTAAATCCATTTCCTTGAGGAATGCTCAGAGGGACAGCACCACAGTTACAGCAGCATCTCAGGTTCTCCCATCACTCTTCAAGATGTTAATATAATCCTGAAGCACCAGAAAGCTCAAAATCCCCATATTCATCATCTCACTAATGCTGTACTTCCACCAGTTCCATTAAAGTAAAATAGTGCTTATTGAAAGGAATTTTTAATGGCTCCCCTCTTGCACATTGGTTGAAAGAAAAATTCTCCCCGATCAAACTGCATTTGCTTTGCCTGACTGGTTTCTTTTACTTTCCCATCTCCCCCTTTTTATTTATATAGACATTCCTTACTCCTTCAACGATCTGATTTCCTTCCCTTCTTTTACCCCTCCATCTCTGCCACAGAGCATTTGAGAAATCTGAAGCCTCTCCCTCTCCTATCAAAACTGTGCCAGAGGCAGCAAAGGAGATGTCCTGAGACTGCAGTGCAGCCCAGCAGAACTGTCTTTCACGGCTCACAAAGCTGTTTTGCCACATGGTGCTCTGCATCAAACAGCTCTATACAAGCCTCCTGCACCCTCAGGGGGTTTGACCCAGGCTTCAGTGGCAGCAGGCAGGTGGTCTGGAGAATGCCTGACTCTTCAATACTTACTATAGGGCTGGGGGGCAGGGGGAGGAGTACAAATATTTCTTGTCTGTCAGTGACAACACAAAAGGGAAAACAAGTGGCACCTGCTGCTAACGACAAACAATGAGCTCAGGTTCAGAAAGGCTCATTCACACTATAAGCAGATAGGATATATGTGAGTTGTGAGATCCTGATGAGCTTAAGACACTGGCAAAATCTAGATGAGGGAAAAGAGGAAGACAACCAGGGCAAAGCAGAGGGAGCTGCAGCCAGTGCTGTCTGTGCCGGGTTCAGGACCTCTACCATGGCATGTTTATCACCCCGCATCTCACAACTTCCCTGAACTAAAATTCTGCCTACATACAAACACAGGACGCTCAGATGTTGATAAGAGATCCCAGAGTTGTTTGAGACCTGTAAAGTTCAGGAAGCAATTACTAGAAGTGCAGACTGTTATACTATTAATCGAAGGGAAGAGGTTGAGTCAGGATTAATCTAGGATGACAGAGATAAGTGGGGCCTTAGTCACAGGAGTTCTAGTATCAGCCTCCAAATATGGGGTTTCTACCTGTTCATTAACATCTACATATGATCCTGGCACTTCTGCTATGATGGAGTCCCCAGCAGCGATCACTGCTTCTGTGAAAATATTGTGCCCATGTGCCTGTGCTATGCCAGGGACATACACATCTGTTCTGGGGCCAAAAATGGAGCCTGGTCACCATGGTTCCTATAGTAATGAGATTCTCTAAGGAGGCAACTATTGCATCCATTTTTGCAACATCAACCCTTTTCCAGTAGCAACTGTACTTACTCACTCGCTCATTCGTCACTGTTTTTTTAAATGGATGGCCATTAAACAGATGGCAGTGAGAAGGAAATACCACAGCTCACTACCCACTAGGGTTTAGCTGGCAGCCTTTGGAGACTGTGCATCATTACATAGATCATCTCCAATGCTTCTTGGAGACCGTTCAATGGACAACAGTTCCTCATACCTATGTTCCTTCCCTTCTGCTAAATCTGAGGCAAAAGTAGCAGGAATACTCTCACGTTTTTTTTTAGAAGTGAATCATAAAAGTGTAGCTTGCTGACTTATGCTTGGATTATCGACAGTAAAGTTGATGAATAGTCCTGGCTTGAGTGATAAACTCAGATATCAGAGAGTAAATCTAGTGGAAAAGAAAATCTATCTGTCAGTCTTGGTCACAGCTGCAGAGTCTCAATTGGCAACTGGGATTTATTTTCTTAATTCTGAGCAACTCAGAGCTCTCCTGTGACCCCTTGGTGTCACCCCTCAAGCCCCACAGATAATACAATAGCATGTTTCATTTTAAAGTAAAAAAATTCAGCTTGATCACCATCCCTCCCAGTTTGTTTGGGTTTTTTCCCTTTTTCTTTCTTCCCCATCTACACTTATGTCATGCATTGAGAGTGGCATGTGCATAGCCTACATCCTTTGGCTGAAGTCAGAGAAAGGCAGCTGAAGATGAATACAGAAAACAGCCAAGCATACTGACACTGTGTACCAGAAACCCCAAGTCAAGTTCCAGCTTCAAGTCTGCAGAAACACAGCAGGGTCACTGCAAGTTTTATGACAGTATGGATTGTAGGATCAGTCCCAGAGTATCTACTGATATCTTAAACCCTTACCCTTCTGCTATGGGGGCATCTTGAGTTAGTCTTAGAAACGTATCCTTCAATGCCTGGCACTTGTGGCAACAACTAAGCAACCTAACTTCAGGCATCTGAAAAACAACAGTCTAGCAGAATTGGGCAACATCCAGAGATTTATGGACACTTAAGGCTATCATAATTCACCAACAGCCTGGAAATACATTATATTTTCTTTCATAACTCACTAGCTCTCCCTTGGCTACCACCCTCAAGACATGTTATAAAGACTATTTCAGGTCATCTGACCTGAAGTCACATTGACCCTTCAAAGCATTACAGATGAGTACAAGGTAAGTACCTCCAAGATGCATGCCATATAATGGCCTAGTATAAAAGTGGATTTGCTATGGCTACGCTTACATTTACCATTTAATCTAAAACCAGCAATCAGAACTGCTCTATTGCACAAGGAAGTTTGTGTGGTGTTAATTTTGCAATAGCAAACAGTTTTGCAGTGTCATACAGAAGTGAGAGTTCATTGTAGGGAATGACTGATCAAGCCGTAAAGTAACAATCAGAATAAAAGCACAGGTTAAAGAATGAAAGCCCCAAAAGTGGAATTTTCATCCGTAATAGTTCTACGGTATAATCTAATTGTGAATACTGACTGGAGGAATACATGTTGGCTAGTAGTTACGGCATGAATAAAAAGAGAAGCAAAACCTATCAAAAAGTTATCGCGTAACTTGACATTAAACTTTTAGTTCAGCCAAGGAAGTAAAGTGGTGCAAGGAGTGCATCTTGAAGCAAATAATCCATGCCGTTGTCCCCACTCACGTAGAGTAAGCTGAAAGACGAGCTCCAGCACACCCAACATACTGCTATGATGGGCAGTGATTTGCTCTTCAGCCTCACATTAGAATTAGCCCAGAAGAAGCCTGTGTGGACACTGCATCCTCAGAAACAATTCTTCCACTTTACAGATACTTTCCCATTCTGACATCCAACTTGCTAATGCAGGCAAAGCCTTTGTTTACTCTTTTACACCAGGAACCTGCCACAATTATCCTGACATGTACAATTCCCCATTCATGCACTAACTTTAAAAATACTAGCCAAGTGGTGTGCAC
>NW_009617290.1:16914-25170 GCF_000690535.1 Cariama cristata | reverse complement strand
TCTTTCCCCAGAAAAACCCATTCTTTGGCATGCTGTAACCCTCTTTTCCTGTAACTACTGCTGTAAGCTTTTCCCCTTGCCCTCTCTAACAGATTTATCTAACTGTGTATCAAAGATCCAAGGCCTATCTCTGATACGACACAGTTGCACAAGCTTGGATCAGACAGCTGAGAAAGCTAGGAGAAAGACTGTGGAAAGACAGAAAAGGTAAAAACTACAGTGAGAAGTAAGGCTAGCGAGACGAAGCCATTCATATCTCAAGGATTCAAGAACGAAAACACCAACATGGAAAGATAAGAAATCCTAAAGAAAAAGCAGTAAGTTAGTCAGGTCTCTTGCTCTAACTGGAGACTAGTCAAGAATATGTACTCAGATCAAACATACTAAACATCACCTTCCCTAGGCTGCTCCCTACAAGACCGTGGACTTTACTCTTTCTGCTTCTAAAGTACATTCAAGTATTTCCAGGAGATTGGGTAACTCTCACGGCACTGATGCCCAAACAGGTGTCCTACATGAGAGGATACACAGTTGTCAAGAGAGTCACTTACCAGTAGAAGTAACAAAGAACTCAGTAACTTCAAAAACTATTGCCTATTTACTCTCATAATGGTCATTACTACCTCTGTGTCTCTGTGCACTCTGACGCACACTCATTCATGTACATGAAGCGCATGCTTCATTCATTTCCTGCCTCTTACCTTACAGTCACATCATAAGTTCACTGAGGCAGGGAATATCTTGTGGTCTCTTTCCAAGGCAGACAACGAGCTCCTTGTTTCATTATTAGGGTTCCATCATATTACCGTGCTATTGATAAAAATGAATAAAATTATCCATGTGGCTCAGATGAGTCAGTGCTGCCTCATCACAAATTTTCCAATAAAAATAAAGTTAGGGTACTTTCAATGAAACATAAAAACTGGCATGGAAGAAATACTTGCAAGTGTCTAATAACTGTTCTGAATATCTTGCCAAGCGTAGAAACCCAAAGCTGCACACTCTCTGCTAGATTGCACGCAACCCAAGGTTTATTCAGGTTGTATCCATCTTAAATGATATTTAAATTTCATTCTGTGCTATCATCTTGCAGACACAATCTCACCTTCCCCCATCACCTTCTATTTCCTCTATTGACCTGTATATATTTTAAAATTCTTCATTCCCAGCATAAAAACTCTCTTTGCTTCATGTATCCTCATACAACAAACTCCTCAACACTCATTTCTATGAGGTGCTTGTAATGTTTGCTGCCCTTTATAGACCTTTTTTATTTCAGCCATTTCTTTGTGATCAAATCCCCATCACTCAACCTTGTTCTAATTTTGCCACTAATTTATTTAATGATTTTAAAAGCAGAAGCATGTGGGTGCCCTTTATGACCTGCAGTCCTAGCACCTGGACTGAAATTGGACAAGGTGGTGGGAGAAGGAAACACACTGGAGCATGTACCCTTAGGAGGAAACACACTCCAAGGTGTTTTGCTGCAGAACACTACCATGGGGTAGGAGGTAACAGAACAAAAACCCTTGGAGAAATCACAAACATTTGAACCAGCATTAATTATTTAATGATCAGATTTCTGTAACATATGGACAGGCTAATGGAGGGGAATATGACAACATTAATAAGCTGAAAATGCTGGTGACAGCAGGGAACAAGAAAATCTGTTCTGACATAGCAAGAATGGATCTGAACCTCTGCCTGAACTAGAAGCAGCTTGTCATTTGACTTTTCTTTATCTTTTTTTTTGTTTGGTTGGTTTGGGTTTTTTTGGTTGCAGGTCAGAGGGCAAGGGAAAAGGCAGGATATATAATAAGGACAATATGACTTGTATTTGTTGTCTGTTGTCCTCTTGGAAAGACAAACAGATTTGCTGAAATAGTAAAAATTCTAGCTTTGTGTTTCACAAATATCAAGGGATAACCATACTCTCCGTTGTTATCATCGTTAAACATTTATACTGCTGTACACAGAAAAGACCACAGGTCAGGAGACAACTGTGCTGTGCAGATACTACAAAGCATAGCCTAGACCCAAGACATAACAGTAACAGCAAAAACAAAATCAAAAGACACAGAAGGAAGAGCCAAATGTATGGGTCAGGTAAGAGGCTGCACTGAAAAATCTTTTGTGTTCTCTCCTTTTTAATCAACCCCATCTTCCCCACCACCACTGAAAGAACCTGATTAGTGTCCTGTCATCATAAATCTAGAGTTCACCACATCACCAAAGGGAAAAATGTCAAAATCCCACTTATGCCACCTCCACGACAAATTTGGCTTTTTAGCCTAAATCCACCTATGCTCTCTGTCTGTATGGACCTAAATTCCATTCTCCAGCCAAGTCTTCAGTGTGTTTTGCCACAGGAATGATCAAGAGTCAGAACTGGCTGGTGGACAACATAGGTCTGTGAAAGGAAGGTGTTCAGAGCAGAGGGGAAGAGTTCCGCTATGGAGTCCTGGTTACTGCCCTCTTCCTCTCTGGCACTCCTCTGGCTTGCACCCCAGGGACTAGCTGGTTCAGGTGATACAAAACACCTTAGGACTCTTTGCATTCCAACAGCAGACAAATATTTACATGCTCATTTGAAACAAATGCACCGCTACACTGGGATGTGCCCTGAAATTAGAAAAGTTAACTTCATCTTTGTAAGGGAAAAATCAAGGCTAGGGGAAAAGGAAGATATAAAAACCCCAAACCTCACCATCACTTATAAAAGAGTTTTTGTAGAAATTAAAAGTTCTTTCGCTTTAGAAGCACAAACACTTTCCTGGTGCAAACAGTATTTTCACTTCCTAAATGAAATATGCTTCCAATTTTCCCCAGATGCCTAAAAAATTGTAGAAGCCTTTCCTAAGCATCCTTTTTTATTTCATGGCACTGGAAACCTAAGCCACAAAGAAACTGGGAACTTCGGAGTCTGCAGATCTCCATGTCCCAAGTTCCCAACCAGGGAAGCTGTCAAGAAGTAATCATTATCCCATACCTCTGGGACTTTTCCAGGCAGTTTCTTTAAAATACCAGAAAAGAAGGGAAAAGAGATGGCATGCAGGCAGTTGGATGGGTGCCCTTCAGGAGGCTAGACAGGTTTCCATCCAAAATCCACTTGCTTTCTTTCAAAAATGTCTCCAAAACAAAATGCTTATTGGGATTTTTTTTTTCTTTTAGGAAATTAACATTTCCAATTAGACAATTCTTGACCAAGATCCAGTGCTCATTAATCAATGTATATTACTGACCACATAGGACTAATACATCTGTGTATATACAGACACGCACTTCCTTCCCTGGAGCACTTTGATGTCCAAAACAGGGGCCTACAATATTTCAGAGATGTATGTGTGGCACAGCCTCAGGCATACTGCACCTGCTGAAAGAGCTGAAGAACTGCCAAACGTTTTTCTTTTGGAGAAAGCATTTGCTTTAATATCTGCTAATTCCAGGACGGGGGCTGTGCTCTTCTTGTTTAGCTGTGTCTTTGCATTCGCAATGAACAAAAGGAAGGGACAAGGCAACCATCTGTGGGTGCTTCACAGAAAAATAAAACCCTAGTGGGCTTCCTATTACAGGGAGGAAAAGAAAGGATGTGAGATAAAACACGCTGAATGTAACAAGCTGAAACCCTGAGCTCGCTTCTCTACAGCAGACTTGTTAAGTATGCCTGCCCAGACAACCTGTAAAGCCTTTGAAATGAAATTGAAAGTCAAAACCTTTCCCCAAATCATTTTCTTTTCCTTCCAACAGTTTTGTCCTACCTAGTTCAGAGACAGGGGATCCTACCCCTCCCCACACATTTCCATGGTCTTAAATGGAACATAGCCTGGGCATTTGCCAGGCATCAGTGGCCAGATATATCAAAGACATTTGCATTTGGCAACTAAAGATGCTGATGAGTACGCTGTGGGATTTTGAAATAATACATATGCACCTAATTAGAAATATTTAATTGCTATTCTGTATTCAGATTCACTCAGCATCAATCCTAGAATTCATAACGTGAGGTAAGCTGAATTTTCTAAGTCCCCTCCCTTCCCTCCAGGTGTTATGCTATCTCTTAATTGCTATTCTGTATTCAGATTCACTCAGCATCAATCCTAGAATTCATAACGTGAGGTAAGCTGAAGTCCCCTCCCTTCCCTCCAGGTGTTACGCTATCTCTGTTCACATAAATAGCACAGTAAATGTTAGCAAAAAATAGCATAGCCTGCCTCCAAATATGGTCTCACATCTCTTAACTATCAGGATCTCAAGATTATTACTAGCATGAGTCAAAATGCAATGCTTTTAGTATAAAACTAAGGCTTCGCATTAAAACAAAAGAGTGAATCAGCAAAAGAAAATCCAGCCTCCTCCCCATATTGAAGAGTGAAGTAACAGCCTTCTCTCTGGAGGTTTCCAGTAATGAATTCCTGGTTTAATTGAAGCTGCAGCCAACGTGCAAGCTCCAAATGGGCCTCCCTCTCTTTCTCTGTCTAGGTGATGCTGTGCAGGAAAGAGCTTTTAAATCAGTCAGTGAACATAATGAACTTCAATTTCCCTTTGACAAGGGCAAAATTACAAACACACACTTCATTTCCAGACAATTAATTAATTTGTTTACATGATTTCTTTGCTTTGTTTTACTTTCATGATTTTTTCCCCCTCCACTTCTTCAGACTCTTTAACTCTCTAAGGTGTAGGATTAGCTTTTGACAACTCATCCTCTCTCAGGCATGGAGAAGTGAAACTACAACACAGCTGTCTGCAGCAGGGGAAAGAAGCCTATGCAATTACCTTCAGGCTTACTGCTAGCACCCAGTAACAATGTTAAAGCACACATGCCCATTCTGTAGATGACAGCATTAGCCTTTGTCTGAAATTAGCAAGGCGGACACAGTTATTGCCACTTGGAAAGTGTTCGTCTACGTACCAGCATGAAAAGATGGGCTTCTCAAACTGCTCGTGTCTGAAAAGACCACAACCTGACTGTCAGAGATTAATGGGATTGACTTCCAGGGACAAAATTCTCCCTCACCAATGCAATGAAAAGCAGAAAGCATCAAAGTAGCCAGCCAGAGCCAGCAATCACCAGTGCCGCATACAAGTACGTACAGCTTTGCCTCCCAACACTGTGCTCCTGCTCCTGTGGGGTAAGGAAGTCAACCTCAAAAGCACTTGGGAGGAGTAGTAGCGGGGAAAAAGCATGGTGGACTCGCTGAGGATAGGAGGACTGATAGATTTGAGATAGGGAATATAAATTATTTTTTCTTGCAGGAAGAATGTTTCTTCTAGAAAACGCCACAGATTAAATCCCTCTAGCAATATCAATACTGTCTACATTACCACAGTGGTGCATGTTTAATTTCATTTCTGCTGCTACAAATATAGGCCAATAAATTTGACAACACATCTGTTATTTACTTGCACTCAACACTGAAGCATATTCATGACATTTACTTTGCCAGTTTCAAATTTAACAGCTTTCCTTTTATTTATGTCTACTTAGTGTTAGTGAAAAGTGCTCTGGTGACTTTCCATATACATGCAGTAAATGCAGCACATTTGGCAACAGTAAAAGATTCCCTTGGATATGTACAATTATTGTACACATTTCTGATTACATAGAGCTAAAATATTTGAAAATGGTACAAGATCATCGCATCCATTCATTTCGAATATAACTAGTAACTCTGTGCAGCTAAAACATGCCTGCATTTGTCTCAAAAGCAGAGAACCAGGAACTCATTTCAGCGTTCACCAAGTTGCTAACACACAGAGGTCCTTCACAGACTTTGACTTACACACAAAGAAGCCATACCATGAAATACTGGTTCATTCCTACCCTCCCCACCCTTTCATTATTCTGTTAGAGCAAAACATGAGTAAGGGCTTAAGAAGTTGTGACCACAGATAAAGGAAACATCACTCAAAAATATTACACAGTAGATACTCATGAGCAGTGTGACAGCCTTCCAAAGCAGTGGAGAGAGGCAGGGAGTGCATCTAGGTCAAGAAGGACAACCTTAGTATAGGAATGCTGACAGAGGTTAGTACCTTGCACACACTCGTGCTGCTGACACAGGGTGAACCAGGGGCTGTGACTGAAGAGAGAGCACAGCTAGATTGCCTTGCTCTTACACTGCCCCTGAGGTAAGGTATCTGTCCCCTGTGGTTGTCAGTCTTCTATCTCCAATACATTCGTTGAGGCCATATAAGTTCATGAATAGCGTTAGGCAAATTACAGAAGACTGAGGAAGAAGGTGAAAATTCATAAAGCAGTACAAGAGTGCAGATGTGAAATCACAGCAGAAAGACGACTTTTCCTCTCTGACCTCTGGCTTGGCATTCTCTGCATTTTGATTGTAGTACAACTGGAACAAACAAGTTCATTGACATTTGAAACACCTATATAACTAACTACGCATTCTTGTAGAGTGGCCTTTTTCTTTTGGTATTGGTTGTAGTTGCTAATTGCACAAAGCTGACCCCTTAAATAAAAGATCATGAAGGCATTAGAACAACTTAACTGTGGTATGCTCAACAATAAGGCCCTCAGGTGTACACAGAACCATGTACATTGCATACGCAGCATGGGTTCTTTTAGAATCTATTTTTCAGCTTTGCAGAGAGAAAGAATAAACAGTGAGGGAACCAAGTATTTATCTATTGAGTGGATGCAGCAGCTAAACTGCAAATTTGTGTGTGACTCTGTGAGGGAGGATGATGGTGGGAAATGGGACAGGACAAGACAAGATACTCCCCGCCCAAACCTGTCTGTCCTGCACTGAGCAGGTACCTACTTCCTAATCTGAAGAAACCTTCATTGCTCACGTGGGGACACTCAGGTGGCTGCAGCCTTGTTTTTCCATGGTTAGCAGTGGGATTGCTGCTGCTCCAGGCTCCAGTTCCACCAAGTTCTGAGATGACAGTCACCTCCACCCTGCCCTACAGCTTGGTGATTATGTTGGTAATTCTGTCAGATTGATAAATGCCCTCTACAGTTTAAATTATGACTCTATCAGTCTCACTTCACTTGCACTCTTTGAATTTGCTGCAGAACAGAAATTATATTTTCTGGCTACAGAAATTACATTTTCTCCATTGACCAGTATTCTATCTCCTGCCCTAAAAAGAAAGAATGATGAGCTGTAAAACAACACCAGTTTTGGTTAACTAGCCTTTGGCTTCATTATTAAAAAAAAAGATGCCTGAAGAAAATTGGTATCTTTGGCAAACTCATTACACAGACACCCTACTGTGCAAGAAAAGGTGAAGAAACATATGGATGTTTTGGTCATTAAATGATCTCACAGTGAATCCTCACTTCAAAACAGTATAAGTGAAAGCTATGCTAAAGTCACAGAACACTGTAAAAACAGAAGATACCCTTGGACACTGAGAACAGCTTGCTTAGTTAAAATATTTTTCTATGGTATTGTCACTCATCAGTACAGTTACACAAGGCCATGACCACTACACTGCTGATGTTCAAATTTCAAGGGACAAAGCCATAAAGCACTAGAGCAGAGCCTTTATCTTAAGGATGACGCTGCTTCAAATGGATGCTCCAGTCCTCAGAAAACATTCGTTCATATCAGTCCCATAAGGACAGCCTCTCAGGATAGCAAGCCACCCTTGTAAGCCAAAACTCCGTATTAAGAAAACATTTTCTAACAGCTTTTTTTTTTTTTTTTGGGGGGGGGAGGGTGGTGTAAATAATGCTGAGTGTCATGGTTTCCATTTGAGTTACTTCTACAGCTCTCAAACGGGCAAAGGGTTTGTTGTGCCAGCCAGCATAGCAGAAGTCCATTAATGGCCACGAATACTTTCACTGCTCTTTCTCTGCGTGATGAATCTCATTCTTCTCTCATCACATCATTCTACAGTAACATGGCTTTATAGTCAAGTTAATTTTGATTTAGATGGGTACAAACCAATGCCTCTACAAAACTAGAGGTAGCTAGAAAAATAAGTGATTAAAACAAATGTGCCCCTTACTCATTGCTGTTTCAACAAACCCCCTTCCTTCTTGCCAGAAGGATACGTTATAAAGACTTACTTACATTGCATTGGAAACTGTTGAATTTGCCAAGTAATGGGAATAACTCCTGTCCCTCATTCTTCCCTCTTTTTCACAAGCAGTTTGTCTTTTCTTCCTTTGTTTTCTGCTGTTTCCTTCTTTCTCATTGCTAAGATGAAACTCCAACAGCCCATTTCTCACTGCTTTGTACAATGGCAACCACTGCAGAAAAGCCTGTAAAACAGCACCAGCAT
>NW_009617290.1:362-16883 GCF_000690535.1 Cariama cristata | reverse complement strand
CGGTGGGGGGGGGGGGGGGAAGGTGCCATTGCCTGTGCAGACAACATTTTAGAGAAATAGAAATTTGCTCCTTAGCTAACTGCCCAAGAGCAATTTTCAAAAGGAGTTGAGGGAAGCTTGGAAGAAGAAATGCAAGAATACAACAGGCAGTTTAAGACTCTGTCATTAGCTGAATGTAATTCACACACAAAGGGCTATTTTATGTAAATAATCTATCATTTTTAATTTGCCTTTCAAACTCAAAGCCATTTTTCAGTTAAAATTGGATTCTGGAATGATGGAACCAGTTAGGGAGTATATCATAGAGGGCATACACAATCTGGTATCAGACATTACTACCAATTCAGTCTGTTCTCTCCCTTTCCACTAGTTCTGCTCCGGCCACCTTTAACCACTCTATGCAGTGAGTCAAAAGAGTTTTAAAAATTTCTCTCAAGCTTAGCTTGCTGTTTACACAAGTAGCCTAGACAAAAGTTTTCCTGAACAAATATAACTATTTGTTTTAATTCACTTAGTGTTTATGTCATCAATTATTAATTTCATTTTCTTGCAATCATTCCCTCTTTGAGCCAGATCTTTGAAACTGAAAAACTCCTGGAGGCATTCATTGTATCACCTGACCTTTTTCTAGAAATGTTTTCTGGGGTAAGTATTATCAAAACCTTACTCCTGGAGATAGCTGTAATTCAGAGTTTGTTTCCTATAACACCCTGGTAAGATCCTCACTAAATTTCAGCGAAAAAGGTGTAAGGCAACTGAACTATGAACCAGCACTTTAAAGGCACAGGCCACTATACCACATAGTATTTGTGATATACCACAGAAACTGCCTTCAGGACAGAACTCTGTTATGATAATGATCTCCTAAACACATAAACTGGATACAGCTTCTTTCAATTCGCTGCAGATTGTGTCTCTCCTAAGGCTCTGTAAGAGACAGCAAACCAGAAAGACATAAGCTACCGGTAGCAGGAGCAACCAGCACTCTTCCCTTGAGCCTCATCTAAGGGGCTGACATCTAACATCTAAGCCTCATCCGCTGCCAGCAGAAAAGAGCATAGCCAGATTCTGTTCTCATTTTTATCGGTGTAAACCAAGACTAAATCCTCCGATTTCACTGGAACCACTACAAGTTTACACTAGGCAAAACTCCAGGCCTATACCTCTAAATAACTACATTCAAGAGGCAAGGCACTTTAGGTATTTGAAGTTCGCAAAACTTAAGAGTAAGCAACAACGAGCAAGACTGTAGATTTACATGACAGATACATTTTGCTTGCAGAGTATCTTTGAAAGGTGTTTAAGGTCATCCAAATATTCCCTTAGAGCAATGGAACAAAGCTGGTTGCTTTAAAGTTTTTCAGCAATACTGTTTGACCACTGCTATTTCTGAACAGGTAGCAGCCCAATGCTAGGGCATGCTTATCTGTAGAATTGACCACATTCAGCTCATTGCATTAAGTATTCTCAACACTGTGCACAAAAGAGTAGCCAAGTCTAGTCACTCACAAGCAGGATGGCTGCAACGGTCAATTTAATTTCCAGAAGACTGATATTTATGCTACCAGTAGAGTATCTTAACAACAGTAGGTTACAGGCCTCTTAGAAATTCTATTAGGAGTATGAGCTAGTCTGTAGATGAAAGATGTAAGTTAATTCATTTGTCTTTCCATTCCCAACAGGTATGTGTGTACACCACAAGACAGAGTCATCTTCAATTGATAGTCAGACTGCCTTCACCTTGCTATGCGTATAAAACTACTACGTCTATTTGAGAGAAACCCAACTGATCCAAGTTCTCTGGCACGTGTTTAGTCAATTGACATAAAAATGGACAGCCAGCAGAAATTAAGACTGTTAATGACATTTAAAAGCTCTTTAGACATCCATAAAGGCTTAGGGACTTTTGAGAGATGCTCCCATGAAGAATTTTGATTATACATCTGAAACTACAGGATTCGATTAGGAGGATGCTTCAGCTTTGGGAAACCATGGGAGCTGGTGTGTGTGCCTTTAGGACTAGGGTAGGTCTTGTAGCTTTGCAGCTGGGTTCACCAGGAGATTACAACTGGGGTTCCAACCTCTCCACATGTTCTGGACATAAGGCTGCAGAATTTCCTCTCACATGAAGAAACAATGATAACGGGAGGAGAGGAAGATTAAGGACATTGATTCCCTGTCCTAGTAACCCTGGCAGAAACATTCAGAGTTATTCTTACCAGGTTTTGAGTGATGCAGAACACATAAATAATTAAGTTCCTATGCCCAGATCCATAAGCACACAGAAGCAATACATATGTACTAATTATCAAGATGCACGCCAGTGGCATGACTCATCAGAAATAAATGCAGCTACTCTCAGCAACGTATTTCCTCAAGGAAAGATTCTTATAACAGGAAAGCGGAATAAGTTAATGCAGGCAGGCGTAAAACAAAACATGAAATTTCCCCCATCTTGCAATTTCTACAATAAGCATGAGATTCAACCCATCTCAAAACCCCTGTTCACAGCCATTAAACCAATTTATTCTTCTTCCCTTATCCTATGCAGAGAGCTAGAGAAAAGGAGAGCTGAGGCTAACCCCTTCCTTACTGAAAACAAAACATCATCATTTCAGATTCTCACAATGAGCTTTTAACACACAGAAGTTTACATCAGATAACACCTCACTCAATTTGATTTACTCCCCCAGTCAACTGACATAAGCGTCATTTCTTTGAGATAATTTAAAAATTCCACCTTCCCCCAGACCACTGCCTGGTACTGCATTTAAAACTACAACTAATAACCTCTTTAATGCAAGGCAAAAGTCTCAGCAACCCTCAGCATCTCAGCTTCTGCTTTTGATCTGCCTTGGATAGACAGACAAGACCTGAACCAAGACTATTTCATGAAACCTGGCCCTGGAGATCCAGCCTTACCGTCATGTTTTTTTTCCCCCACCTGTAATATAAGCAGAATTTAACTTACAAATACAGAGCATTCTCGTTCTTTCTCTCTTCACATACACATGCAGAAACACATACCATACACATATTCATGAATAAACACACATATAAATATGTGCGCTGATTTAATGCAAATCTCAAAGTCCATTTGTGCGACAGATACGGAAATGATTCATGAACCTTGGTTCTGAGATGCTTTTCATTCCTGTACAGAAGAAAGAAGCTCCAAACAGTCCCAAAGAGCAAGCTACTGTAAAGGACTGTTGAAGCACTAAGGTTTCACTAGTTAGACATCAGTGTTATCAAAATGTCCATCTCTCCACAAAGGTGTTCCAGTTGCAAGACTATGCACATCCAGGATTTTCACCTTCTCCGCTGGGCTACCTACCTGCAATTAGAACCTATAAGAATATTGGGTGATTTCAGTTCTTTTTAAACTATAAATGATCTGGGCTTCTACTTTTGACCAATGCATTGTGCTACCAGCACAGCATGACTGCCTAAGTGACTTCAACTCATGATCTGAAGTTGATTTTACTGACACTGAAATAGAAACAGTAACATCTCGAGGGGCTGTATTTGGTACTCTGCTGGTTAAGGCAGAAAAAATTGTGTTTATATCATGCCTTTTAATGTCTAGATATTCCAAAACATTTCACAAAAGAGTAAATTTTTTGTTTGAAGTGCAATGGCACCTGGACAAAGTGAAAAAGCAGCAGCTACTATGTATTTGACAAAAGCTTGCTCAGTCTCAGGGGTAAAATCTGATTTTGTACAAGTTGCATCAACACCTGCTTCAATAGTGGTTAAAGTATCAAGATTTATCAGGGTATGCCAAGTAGGACCTTACGCCATCTTTGGTTACCAAGTAATTGATATTGCAGTGCAGCATTAGCAATGGGAACTACAATTAGGAACTCTCTCACTTACTAGTTTGCTGGTGTGATCAATTATTTTGTGACCTTCTGCAGATCTCAAGTAGGAAGAAACAGAAAGACTTTCAGGTAACAGACTTCAAGAGAAAAAGAGAAGAGGTAGGATACTTTTTTTATCAATAGAGCAAGCCTGTAAGTTCTGTGATTGCAAAGCTGCCCACAAGTTTATCAAATAAATATAGTTTGAGACTAGCTTTTGCTTGAGTGCCTAAACAAAAGTAGAACAGAAAGAATTCTGCATCCAGCCTTATAAGCGCACTGAAAAAATCCTGATGATTATTGTAGTATTTGATTTTTGCTTCTGCTGCTGTGAGGCAGTCTGTTGGCATGTATGGTTTGCATCATTAATTATAATGCATATAATCTGTATAATGCTACTGTATAATGTTTAGTGCATATATAACGGTACTCTTTAGAGCCACAAAGTGTTAGAGTTATTTATACCTGCATGATTTATACGTAATACCACTAAGATCTGGCTAGCATTCCTCCTTGCCCCGGATGGTAAAGGACAGCATTTTCAGAGAGGTCAGTCTTAACCCTTACCACATACTGCTATTGTCATTGTAGGCACCCATGATGTGTAGCAAAGATACAAAACATGGGTAGTCACGGGACTGCTGACATTTAGGACTGTACGGTTTTTGCAGGCATCTCCTTAACTTGGTATCTATACATGAATGAATTCACTAAGCCCAAACTGCAGTTTCCTGTGCTTTGTAAGAAAAGTCAGAAGACGACCTTGATCTTGCTTGACAGTAGTCTACGCTTTGTTTCAAGATTTCATATACCTCTGTAAACAAAAAGATAAAATGCAGAATAAGAATAAAAGATATCAGTTGATGAAATTCATCTGAATTTAAGAGTTCTTATTACAAAAGTTTAACAAGCCACTAACTTTTACAGTCTTCAGACAGCTGCAGATACAACACTCACCTCTGCCAGCACTTCAGAGTCATCTATAATTCTGCCACAAAGATTATTTTCCTAATCTGTCACTGTGACATGGTCACACGTCACAGTCACCCTAGCTCTGCACTGCTCCACAGATTTCCCCTCTCTGCCGAACATACATGGCCTGTCTTTATTTTCACAGCCTAGCCTGTCTAGTTTTTCCTCTTATTAAGAGGTCACTTCTGATCCTCCAATGACCTGTTGTGTCAGCCTGCGCTCAAATTTACACGCAAGCATCTTTTTGCCAGTCCTGTTCTTCATACTTGGGAGAAGTTCCCAATTAAATGTACATGAAGTACTCTACTGTTGTCATTCAATTTCCAGTTAAGACTCTTAATCACTCATAAAGTGTGAAGATCACCACCCATAGCTGCCTTACCATTATTCCTGTCTTATTCCTTATTCCCTTCATCTGCCTATGAAGGTACATCTGTTGTCTTTCCTGATTTCTTAAGTTACTAGTGTAAGACCATTAATAGGATAAAATATGTTTTCTCTTACACATAAATTGAGCTACTTAGAGAATATTTGACACTCAGTTCTGAGTTATGCAGCTCAGTATCTTTTAATCATTTTCTTTCCAACTGTATCTCAAATGTTTTCTTCTGAGTAAAGTAATAGGTGATAAGCATAGAAAAGGCGAAAAAGCACAAAAAAAGCTAGAAGCAGCGAAAAGAAAGGCACCAGGCAGTGGTTTCTGAGCTAAGTGGACCTTCCCACCAACTGTGATAAAGGATAACTTCAAACTACTAAATCCTCTTCCTCAAAGCCTACAGCCAGCTAGGTTGAGCGGATTCAACCTCCTCACAAGTGAATACAAACATACAGCACAGATGCCCCTGTTCAACACTTAAACCCTGAGAAACCTCACTTTTCTGCAAGCTAAGATTTCCTTCCATCCTCTAGCTCCTCTTCTGCAAGTGTGTGTACATGTAGCCAGCCATCCTACCAAAGAGCTGCATCCTCCGCAAGCAATGAACTGTTCCTGCAGCTATTAGCACAATGTCTCCCCTGAGAGTGCTCTGAAGTGCTAACAGTTCACCATAACTTCCACACCACTTCTTTTCACAGGTTTTTTCCCAATTCTATTTAAGAGGTGAACTGTAAGACTGGCAAAAAGGACAAATATCTTCTTTTACATTTGGATTTTTAGAACTCTCTTTAGAGAAAAGAGTTTCCCCTTTACAGTTTCCCCTGTCTTAGAAATCAAGTGCATTGAGAAGCATGCATCCAAATTTTTATTTAGAGAGATATATATATGTAACACATACATATATTTAAAAAAAAGCCGCCTTAAACTTACTTAAAACTGAATGCCTCTTCTCTTAGCAGCTGAGGACTCAAGAACATAGAAATATGCAGGGAAACAGTCTCTCTGCTGTTGCCTACATTTAGCTACTCCTCACCACTCATGTATCATACTGCATAATCTCAGTACATAAGAAAAGACAATACCGTCCTTAGCTGGCAACAAAACAAATCTCAAGGGTTTTAGTTCAGGCTTTCAAACCTTTCTGGCAGAGAAAAGGAGACTAGCTAGCTTTGGCGACTGACCCGTGTTATGTAAACATAATTTTCTTGGAAACCTTCTAGCAGCAGGGTTTTTCAGGCATGCAGTAGGGTGGGTTCAGATAAGGCACTGCAGTCCCGTGGTTAGGGTGCTACTGTTTGATGCCATAGGGCTCCTGGATTCCATATCTGGCTCTACCAACAACTCCCTGCGTGGCCTTGCTTTAGATTGTTCATGCATACAAGATTCATTTGCTGCGTCTCTAAAATAGGTACAGTAATAGTCATCTAGCTATTTTCCTATCACCCACTGTCAAGACATTTTCTGAGCATTATTGATTTATTTTTAGCACACAGCCCACCCCCTGAATTCAGCCAGTAGGAGCACCTCTCCCAGAGAAAAACACGAACTTGTGAAACTGTGTGGTTTCCAGGTGGACATGACTGCCCAGATTGCATTGACCCCTTCTTTCACAGGCTAAGACACCTGCTCCAAAGCTGAACACCATCCCTTTTAATTTTGTAGCGAGGGATATTCCTCTTGAGAAAGCACTTGTACAAGCCAGAACTGCTGCACTCTACCTTACCAGCGATGTGCTGTGAAATCTAAGGCAGGTCACTTACCCCTCTGCCTCATTTTGCCCATATTTATTGAACAGAAGCATTACTGGTTTACTGGCAGTACCTGCAAGGCTGTTCCTCGGGTCAGCTGTATGTAGCTGTTCACTACCTCAAAGAACGTAAACAATGCCAACATACCAAACAGCCTATTCCAATGGTACAGCGCCTTCTGCAAAAAAGCACGTGTGATTCCTTGCAAAGAAAGTAGAAGCAGTGAGACTAGCTCTAGATTGAAGCACCATCTTTTAATGAACGCCAGGTATCTGTTGCCAACTGCATATTTGAGGAAAGACTACTCATAACTGCGGTCAGAGAGAACCACCCCTTTCTGGGTATTAAAAAAAAATCCAACACACCGTTATCAAGTAACAAATAGAAGTAAAAGGAATAGTTTTAACCCATATTCATTGAGGTATACCACTGAAAGAAGAGAGGCTGAAGAATGATTATCAAAAGAGATAAGACATTCATTGTAGATAAACAATAGCTACGGTATAGTTCAAACTGCCATCAAGGCAGAAATCACAAAAAATAATGAGAGTCACTATGTACCTACAGACCAACCTATTGAGCACTTGGCATTTCCCTTGATCTTGGAGATCCTATGTTCTTTAATAGGAAAAGGCAGCATTACAAAACTTTTAGCCAAGGGATACGACTAAAGACATCACTGCAGCACAGCAGACACCTAAACTACTGCTCATCTGTTGGAAGCAGTTCATGCAGAGCATGCAGACTTTAACGTTGGCTAGAAACCCTCTCTAGGCTTAAATATATTTGCACACTTTGATAACACAACATGACTGACAGTAGTAGCTGCCTTAAAACTAACTCCTAAATGTTTATTCTGTAATTGGTAGTCACAGTGTTCATTGTGGAACAAGATGATCAGTAAGGTGGGTGGAGATGCCACAAAGAGCATAAAATTATGGGTCACTCTTTTTTAAAAGCCTATCATGAAGTATCTGAAGCTCCTATCTATATACCTTGGATAAAACCAACACACTCAGCCTGGAAGCACCAGAGGAACATGTATCTTCAAGATTGAAGACAAAAAGGAAGAATGTGTGATTTTATTAGGGCTGGTTCTGGAAACAGCAAGGATTGCTGGTGTTACTCTTGCGTGGGGCATTGGGAGTTGGTTTTTTGTTTGTTTCTTGCGGGAAGGAGGAGGGAAGAGGAGGAGGTTAGTTCCCAGAAAGCTTTGCTGTAAACTTCAGCTGAAAGATGGAAAGTCCACCTCAATGTGTTGTTACAACTAACCACAGGCTCAAATTTGCCTGCAAACCATGTGAATCCAGATGCTACCTTCCATCTCATTTTATATTACTAAAAGATTTTTAAAGTAAAAAAGCACTGAATCAGGAAACAAAGGTGGTAGGATATGCTAGTAACATTAAAAAAAAATGTTCCCATGATTTTAGAGGTGTGGTGTTCAGCATCTGCCACTCCTTCGGTGATAATTCTCCATGCATTTTAGGTATTGTTCACTAAAAGCTATATCAATTACTATAACTTTCTCTTTTCAACTCTGCATAGAAATGCATAATTGTACCATGGAGGATTTTTTTTTTCTTCTTTCCTCTCTCTTCAAAATACAGCTGAACTTTTTTCACTTTACTTTTAGACTTTGTTAGATGGGAAAACTCACTGCTTCATTTTTCTCTCATCCCTAACGCCTGAGGGGTTATCCTCAAAGAACTCTCCTCAAAAATTCCACAATCAGAAAGCTCACAAGCAGGATTTTGAAGTTACAAATTGGAATTAAAGACAAGGATCTTCAGTAGTTTACATAAAAATATTTTTCTTCTATTGAAAATATAGTTTTCCCCAGATCTGCAGTCCTCCTTTCCCCAAATGTCACCCCACACACACCCCTCTGCACATACACACTTTCACTCCTCAAAAGCCTCTGCGTAACAGCCTCAGCCAGGTTTTAACTTTTCTTCCTTACCAAAGTAATTAATTCCAAATTCATCTCAGGTGAATTATATACTAGGCAAAGGATGCATTTGAGCCTTTTCGAAATGTATTTGGGTAGAAGAATATCATCTGCACCACCAAAAATCCATCAAAGTTACCAATAGAAATTGCTTCCTGAAATTTGAATGCCTAATGCAGCTGTCCCCACAGCAGCAAGACAAAATGGAAACATATTGGAGCTGACAAAAGATCACAGTAAGAAACCCTACCTACGCATCTGTACAACAACATAGGCAATCAATATCTTTGAGCGTCTTTATCATTAATCACTTTATAGAGACTTGAATATATTTTTTCCCACAAATCGTTTGCTGTTGTGTTCAAATGGATGATCCTTTCAGTGAAAGACTGAGGTACTGAACAGAAGCAATGTATACAACATAAAATGATCAGGTTACAGTTACAATTAGACTTCAAACCTGTATGCAGTGTAATAATATCCATAGTGCTACAGGGGGAAAAAAAGGCTAGAAAAAAAACTTCATACTTTCCAATTCTGCCTACTGACAACATAGGATGGCTTTGTCAAATACATTTCAGGTATTCATTACCTAACTCATTTTGTGTCATCCCACATATGCCATCTGTCTTCGAAGCTCCTATGTTGTGTGCACATGTGCACCCAAGCCAACACAGACAAGGTAAATACTATGGGGTTTTGAGGACAAACTGACTAGTCCTATCCCTTTAGACTAACAGAACATTCGCTATTACTGAATTAATAAAACTTGGACCACAGATTGAGTGCCTTGTAGAATCCAGCACAAAGTGGTCCAAATTCTGAGAAGGGCATCTATAACAGGATTGTTAAACATATGCGATTATATGATTTTACACAAAGTCAGACACACACACACACTAATAAACTCCAACCAAAGCTAGTCATAGCTCCTTGGCTGAGGTGCTTGCTTTCAGCCAGAAAAGCAGAGGTACTTTGTGGTCTATTCACTAATTCTATTTTTGTATTCCTAATAGGGATTTCTGGTATATTTCCAAATAGCTTTACTAATTTATTAACAAGGTGAACTGGGATACGCAGGTATTTTTCTCTGTAGTCTCCTGGAGAGCAAGGGGCACAAACTTACATAAAATAAGAGCCAACAAATGAAGTGAATGAAATATAAAAATCCAACAGAGTAAATTAAAACTGTAAGAGGAGAGGAAAAAAACCCAACCAATTGCCAGATATTGAAATTATTCTTATTGAAAAGAATAGTTATGCAACCTCAAGGAATAATCTAGCACTTTAGCTTCAAAAATATTGAACTAACCTCAGGCCATCTGTAAATACATCGCTACGAAAGCCTGCTTTGACTACTTCTTCCCACTTCTCTGCCTCCTTTTGTAACACTGCTAATTAGCAACATGAAGAAATAACCTCCTGCCTTTTTGTCATCATGCTGTTCAATTTGCCTGATTTATTTGATGGCATAATCCAGTGTTTGACACATATGATCTTGGAGAAGCATGTGTCATGATGTAAAACAATATTACCAAGCAACCTCTGAATGAGGACTACTCAAAGCCTGAATCAGGGGATAAGTTGAATAAAAACAACAGATGCTTTTACTACATTAAAGACTATTACAGAAGGGACTTCTTCCTAATAAAGGTCCTTGACATTTCCCATTAAAATAACTTACTTCAAGCTATTGCAATTGCAAAATTAAAAATGTTTTGGCTGAAGTTTCCAATACTATGCATTTGCCTTAAGTTGTTTGCTTCATGAAGTTTTAGTCCCAAAAGAATCTCTGCTCCTCTTTGGAGTCAGAAAGAGCCTCCCAGACGTCCTGAACCACAACATTTCTACACTTTAAACAAATATTTGTGAGCAACTGATCCAATTAACTCTCTGAACTCATTTAAGTGATTACTCTACACAAAGAACAACATTAACAACCTTGGGAAGGTTTATGGAATGAGGTCACACCTTTTATTAGGTCAAAATCATACAGCTAGGAAAATGAAGTTTTAGGAACATATAAGCCCGTTCTTCACATCCCGGGGCTGGGGCTGGGGTGTGGGGGGAATCTCAGTTTACTACAGCTTTCAAGAAGAAAACCCCATTTCCCCAAAAGCTTGCTGGCATTCATCTGCTAGGTGATCTAATAAAAGTTATTATCACCATACAAATCCTGCTTTGATCTTTAGGACATTGCAGCTACAACAGAAATAACACTATTCCCATTAGTTACTGTGTTAGCTCAAGTAGCAAAAGAAAGAGCAGTTACAGCTAAAATTCCAGTCCTGTTATGACGTGGAGATGTCTCACGGCAGAATCTCAGGTTTTTTGTTTGTTTGCTTATTTTGGTTAAAGCCAAAGAAGTACTATACACACAAAACCGTTAGAAGAGTATTTGCACAGTCAAATACTCAAATAGGTGAAGAGAATTGTTTTACTATTCATTTTTACTTGCCAACTATAGACCCCAGGGTATGATTTGCAGAAGTACTAAGCGTTCACAGCTGCAACTAAAAACAACAGGAGCTATGCTTGAAAATATGAAACACCACCCTGTGCTAAAACAATTCTTAAAACAGTTTCTCAAAAACCATTTAATAAGGATAATAAATTTGTCCCAAATCCATGGAAACTCTTGACTTTAAAATTTCTGATCTCTAGCAATGATTTCCAATGTATCTGTGTGCCTTGGTGGTGACAGTAGAGATGGAGTTACAGCGTCAACAGATGAGGGCTTGGCTTATTACAGTAACAATGAGCTTATAACCTTGCAAACATCAGTACATAATAATACTAAAGCATTATTCAATCTATAATATCATATTAATAATTTACAAGCAAGAGCAAACTTCACCCCAAACATCTGATAATCTTCATAAAGAGATATATTAGACTGTAACAACAGATAGTAGCATCGCATCAATATGCAAATAGAGTGGATCTCAACAGTGCTCTGTGATGTCTCAAAGAATGACCTTGCCTCGTGCTCCTGAGTCAATAATGATGGCAATGGCACAGTAGGAATGAGACTGAACCCTAATGTTGAATCAATAATCACTATGCTGGGTCAAAGCCCTGCATCAATCCAAGATAGTTTTGCATTATGATGTTGCAACAACTTGCATGATACTGCAAGGTCACCTTGTATCAGTTCAGTGGTATTATGCCATGATGTTGCATGAATATACAAAGATACTTTCCTGTGGCAGCAAATGAGTATAGAGGGATGCTAAATTTTGACATGACCATCACAGAGTCATCAAGTGTGATATTAATGTTGATGAGTGGTGACTCACATGTCACAAGGCCACTTAATTTTCTCTTTGCAGGACAAATTCAGGTGAGTGTGAGTCCTAACTAGGCAAAGTTTTGCTAAAACCAGCAAAGGCACCCCATTATCCAAGACTGTCCTTCCACCTTTTCACTCCAACCTGCATGGACAGCAGGTACTTTGTTTTAGTATACTTTTTATCTGCTCAGCCATTTGACTGAATATGATTGACCTCACTACAAGCTGTGGAGAGTAACAAGATTCAAAAAGAAACCACTGTGACAGGGAAATGGCCCAATTACGCTGAGCCTAGCTTTTTCCCTGGCAAAACAGATTCAAAGCATAACACATCAAGACACAGAAGCAAGCAGGCACCCAGTGATTGCTGTTGGAGGAGAAGAACAAAAAGATGGCAATTATTTTAATCATCTTCCAAGAGGTGGCAATAATGTTTCTTACAATTGAAAAGAGAAGCAGAAATGTCAGTAGCTCCAACCAGCCTTCCTTTCTGAATGCAGCCCGAATCAGTTCTTCATTTAGGCTATCAAAGCATCAACTATCTTCCATTAAACTATACTTGGGTCAGTCTGCTTTAGTCACACTCAGCTTAGGTTGAAGTTGAGAGTGATAATTACCATAAATTCACATCAATTTCCTGGGGTGAATTTGCTTCAATTTCGTTATGGTATTTCCCAATGTATGTTTCCCTATATTTTCCTATTATTGCTACAGTGATGACTGTTGTTGAAGTAGATTTTTCTGGTCACCATTCCATGGGTTTTTATTTTTAAACATAACAAAGGTTTATTTATACCAATATAATGAAATATAACAACAGGGTTGTTTTTAAACAAATACAGAAACAGCCCAGTAAGACTAAATTACAGATGGTACAGCAATTACTAGTCCTTTTGTCCTCATTTTCAATGGCACCCAAGTTGGCAGTGGACGTGCTCTTCTGCATCTACCCTGTGTGTGCGTGTACGGGGTAGGAATAGGGGTCTTCTCTCCAAAATATCAAGGTTTGAAACTGGCACGGAAGCTAGTGATATAAGTTTTTGGGAATAGTCAGGAGAAGAATAGAATGTAGCGGTGAGGAAGGATATAACTCTGTGCAATGCTCTGTCTCAGGCTGGACATGGAAGCTTCACTGAAAGGTTTGTGCACAATATAAGCACTCCAGCCCCTCTCATGTCACATACAAGGCTTCCAGGATCAGTAAATATCCTCCCTTCTATCATTTACACAACTGCTGTGGCATTACAGGTGGACTGATCCAAAAAAATGATATAATACAAGTGTATGTGATGAAGCTGGCACACAACAGTGAATTTTAAACAGAGCTTGTCTCAGTCTCCCAGTATTATGGATAACCTGTTCTGGAGTTCCCAGCACATCACTTCATATTTCATTTTGATAGTTCAGTATATCCCACCCTGAGTGCTTGACCTGAAAATTTAGACATGTTTCAGATGAAACAGAAGGTTAATTACAAAGGCTGAAGTCATTAAAGAAGTTTATCAATTATTAATCAGTTGGTCCACTATTCTCTTTTCCCATATCCAGAAGTATTTACAAGCCAGTGACAGGTTTTTAGGGCTGATGACATCTCTTAGCAACTGTATTACTCTGGTTGTATGATTAGACCCCACAAGCAAAGTAGAAAAACATCAAACACATTTTTAGACAGGAGATTTCTAAGGAAAAATTCAAGGTGATGGAAGACAGAAGATGAATCTACTTCCCACTTCCAAAACCTTCCTGGCCACTGCATTGCAGTGGGTTCTGGTCTTGCATCCAAGTCACTGAGTGTTGCTGGTAATGAAGCATTGAACCATGGAGGACAGAAGGTTTTTATGTAGGGTTTGCATTTTTATAAAGAGAAGTTACAGCAACACCTGATAAATTTTAAAGTAATTATATCAGTCAAAGAAATATACACATCCTAAGACATAAAGAACCTGCCATGTATTTGCCACAGACAGGTATTTTTGAATAATCATAGACAACTCTGAAAGATATCAGAATACTAGCATGGAAAATTATCTTCAGAAAAGGAAAGCAGAGCTCATATTAATTGTCCTCACATATGTGAAATTTATTTCCCTTGCAAAATAAATCCATTATTTAGGAACAATGTTTAATTAAGAAATATGAATAGAAACATGCCTTTTCAACAATTTATATTAAGATTTTATTGCCATGTTAAAGATGAAAGCCTACTCAGTTGTGAAATCATCACTTATACAAAGTGGTAAAATGCTCATCACTTGTTAACTGTAGAGTAAGGTAAAAAGACTTGGGAAATGCAACAGGGAATCTGTCTTCAGATGAAATTATGATTACCTTGGTCTTTTCCTACTCCAGGATTCTTCATTACTGCTAGATGCACAGTATCGCTCAGTTGCCATTTTTCAAAGCTTCAAGATGCTTTTCATCTTATTCGGGTTATTGTTTGCAGCATTATAGATAAATTTCAACTTCTAACTTGAATGATAAGTTTGTTATACAACATTACATACCCTAGTAGCCATTTTCCAATAAACCAGAATACTATCTTGTCATGACTTGGCAAAATGACATCATATTCCCCCCCCCCCCACGTCATTAAAAATAATCTAAGTGCTTCTAATCAAAAAAATCCTATTGAGTGGGCATTATCAAGCTTCCTACTTCACAAAATTTCTGTTCCATTTTGGTCAAGAATCTAGAGAATAAACTTTATCTTTAATAACACTCTCTATGTTCTAATCTTCAGCTTTCATCCTCAGGAGACAATTTTCCCTGAGGTAATTCCACTGCTTGATTGTTCAGTGTAGCCTGTAGACCATTGTCCAAGGCAAAGGTTTAGAGAAATTTTACAGAAGATCTCCAACTATCATATTAATCTTATATGCCTTTTTATCCTACATTCCATTATGAATAAGTTATTGCTTGCATATACTTTTCTGCTGACCTTTGGCACTGTTTTACACCTTAATTGCTCTTCGTATAAAGTTTCAGGAAGATCTGGACCATTTCAGGTGTCAACTTGTACTTCTTTGATGGATGTTTGAGAAATGACCATTTCACCCTCTTTCCAAATGGACCATACTGTCCCCTCACCCCCATATTTTGAAGACTATACTCCCTTCATCTATACTAATTCACACTTATCCTCGGTTTGATATCCCTTCAATGATGCCACGTGTCATAGCAGTGAGCTCCCAAGGTCTGAAGGAATCTCCCAGCACTCCAAATGTGGAGGCAGAAACTGACAATATGTTTGCATACACAGTTCTAGAAAGAGTACACACTATGTTCGGAAGCACAGGCTAAAGCGATATGGTATGCTTTTTCATGCTGGTCTTATCCATGCTTAAGTAATTCTGTCAGTCAAACATAAAGGACATAAGTAACACAGAAATCCAACAACAAAAACTACCAGGGTTGTTAGTGAGACATTACCATTGCAAACCTTCAGACATAATATTGATCTCAGGGAAGATTCTCAAAAGAATAGTCCATTTCTATCAAGCATAATCAAAGCGCTTTCAGAAAAGTCAGACAACAGAGTTGTTTGTATTAGTAAAATAAATCACCCTTTTACCTTCAAACAGTAGTCCTTCCATACTTTGAAAATTAATTCCAGGTCCTGTGAGGGTTTCTAGTTTCTTTTAAAACACTAATAAGTATAGCTATATTCCATGGCTTCATCTAAATTTGCCTAAAATCTAAGCGTCAGTTGGCTGTCAATCCTTATAACCACACATTTACAAGCATGCCATCCATACTCTATTAACAAACATCTGTGATATGGGAAGGGAGGCAGGATGCACAGACCACATGAAGCAGCACAAACCTGGCCAGCATGAGATACAGTGATGAACCTTTGAAGACTAAATTTACTGTCTTAAGGTAGATACCTTTAGCTCTCTTGACCTATTTCCATCCTCATTTTAAAAAAAGCACTTTTAGATTCAAAGCACTCTTTAGTGTCAAATTTAGCTATGTCATATAAGGCAGGCTCAGGTTTACCAATAAAGAATTAAAGGAGTTTTACCCTCCCATTTACACAAAACTGTACTGCTAATGCTTGCTGGTGGCTTGGACCTGGCTGGCAGCCAAACTCTCAACCGGCTGCTTGTTCATTCTCCTTCCTAGTTTGCCCTCCCTTCTGCTGAAGTGAACAGGCGTGAGAAGGCTCACGGGTCAAGACAAAGACAGGGAGATCACTTACCAATTACTGTTGTGGGAAAAACGGATGCAGCTTGGGGAAATTAATTTATCAGCAGTTAATATATATTTATTTACTGATTTGGTTAGTGGAAAACAAAAAGAAAAACATTAAAATGTAG
>NW_009617290.1:0-350 GCF_000690535.1 Cariama cristata | reverse complement strand
ACACCTCTCTTCCCCCTTTCCCAGGCTCAACTTCACTCCTCCACTGCAGACTTCTCTCCTCCCCCCTTGCTATCACCACAAGTTACGCTCAGTCCCCTCAGTGAAGTAACAAATGTGCAAAGGGTGGAGGGGGGTTATGGTCAGCACACCACAGTTTCTCTCTGCTGTTTCTTCCTTCTTACACTTTTCCACTGCTCCAGCACGGGCTCTCCACAGGTCAGCTCCTTAGGGCATATCCATCTGTTCCAGCATGGGGTCTTCTACAGGCTGCAGTGGATATCTGCTCTGCCAGGGACCATCTCCTCCTTCTCCTCTCACCGTGGTGTTACTTCTGCTGTTTATCACCCTTG
>NW_009617289.1:0-12298 GCF_000690535.1 Cariama cristata | reverse complement strand
TCCCAGGCAGCCAGTGACAGGGCAAGAGGCCATAGTCTCAAACTGTGCCGGAGAAGTTCAGGTTAGACATTAAGAACCCTTTCTTCACAGAAGGGGTTGTTAGGCATTGGAACGAGCTCCCCAGGGAGGTGTTGGAGTCCCCGTGCCTGGAGGTGTTTAAGAAAAGACTGGACGTGGCACTTAGTGCCATGGTCTAGTTGACATGGAGTTGTTAGGACAAAGGTTGGACTCGATGATCCCAGAGATGTCTTCCAACCTAATTGATTCTGTGATTCTTAAGCCAAGATTTTATCGGCTGACATCCATGGGGAATACTCTGTGTTTATCCCTTTACACGTTAGGTCTGCTATCTGTATCTCATTGAGAATTTAGGAATTTAACTGCAGATACTTGAGTTAAAAAGAAATCTTAATGATTGGACATGAAAGATGTTATATTGACTAAACTGAAGTTTGGGTTTGTTTTTATTTTTTAATTTCAAATACTTCATGTTGAAAATTGGTGACTAAACTTTTTTTTAAGAAAACAATTTCTATTACACACACACGCACACACACATATGTATCTGTGTATGCCTGAAGAGGAATAAGCAGCTTTTGCTAAATCTGTTCTATTTTAGTCATTTAGACACATATCTATCCCTATGTGTAGTGTTATATAATCTTTCTTAAATTCTAGGGACAGATTTACGAGAAAGCTTGATATAATTTTTTCTTCTTTCTGTAGTCATCAGTTTCTTTTTTAATAGATTAATACTGAAGAATTTGCAAGAAAACGTTTACAAAAGAATAATTAGAAGAAATTAATTAAGTGCAAGATTTCCTTCCATCATATATTCTATATTGGTCTGCTTTAATATGTTGGTTGAAAATGTTTAGCTTTGAGGGGAACATAATTGAAATGAATCTTGTTATTGCTGTTTCAACAGGAAACAATGGCCAGATCCAGTTGTGGCAGTTTTTATTAGAACTTCTCACTGACAAAGATGCTCGGGACTGTATTTCTTGGGTTGGTGATGAAGGAGAGTTTAAATTGAATCAACCTGAACTGGTTGCACAAAAATGGGGACAGCGCAAAAACAAACCCACGATGAACTATGAGAAGCTTAGTCGGGCTTTGAGGTAAGAAACTTTAGGAACTGATCAGGTATGAAGTGATTTGCTTCCACTTGGCTACTTTATTTTTAACTACCATAATGCAAGACTTGTGGCTTTTGTAGCGAAGGGATAAACAGATCCTCTGAAGCTACTCCTTCCAATCAGGTCGTACTAGTCTTAGGGGCAAGGTATTTGTTGGGGGATTTTTCTTTTCTTTTTTTTTCTTTCTTTATTTTTTTTTTTACAAATAGTACAATAGTAGTACAATAACTTCTAGTACGATAACTTCTTGAAAATATGTTTTCTTTCTTCAAGATTATTGAACACTGACATGATAGTTAATTTGGGTAGCTCACTGTCAGAAATGTTTCTTTTTGATATATCTTCAGCATTTATGCCTTCAGTAGTGTGCCAAACAATATTAGTGATTGGTGAAAGATACAGAAATCTGTGAATACTCTGAATTATAGACTTATTTTTATATTTTACAGTTTACTTGTTAGTGTTCTTTTTGCTCTTGTTATGGTATAACGCGGGTATTTTCCTGTAATTACATAATGGTTATTAGTTTTCTGTATGTAACAAAACTTTTTCGAAGTTCAAATATTCATTGATCCATTCCGTTGTTCTTATGGTAGGAATGTTAAATTGAAAAATACAGTTGACAGGTAAGTTTCGAGAGTTGTTGTGATTCCAACGTAGTGAACTTCTATCATCTGAAGAAATGGAAGCATTTCAGGCTGTCTTCCTTCCATTGTGATTTTATAGTTTGTCATTGGTACAAGGGACTTGTATTATTGAATCACTGTAGGTGATGTGCTTGAGGAGCGGGAAGAATGCAAGTGCCTGAATTTTAGACTTTTGCTTCCCTGATTATTTTAGCCTCTGGAATCATTTGAAAATTCGTCCAAGTTCTCTGAAATCATTAAGACTGAACTTCTGATTTCTTATTCTGATATGGTTAAATCTATTTTTCTTGATTAGTTTTCAAGAAAGTTATTTATTACCTAATCCTGAAAATTATTTAAGCACTTTTAGGAACTCTCTTTATATGAGTGGAGATGCATATTGGTTGAAGTCTGAGATCTAAGATTCACTTTTGGCTGTGGTGTTTGGTTTTTTTTAAAAAAAAAAGAAAGTAAACTCATCTAGCATTGTTTAAAAAAAAGAAAAAATCAACTTCTATTTAAAAATACCTCTATGAGAAATGATGGTAAAGTTACCATATTCTGGCTTGCTTTAGTCTTTTAGGGAGGATTTAAATAATATCAGTATGTATAATGCTGAATGAGTGCTTTCACTGGGGGAGGTGGAAGTCTAGAAGACCATGAATGGCATGGAGTCAGTAGTGCCTGCTCAGTTTCCCATTTACATGAACAGGAAGCATCAGAAGAAACTGGCAGGCACCAGATACACAGCTTAACTATGCCTTCATTTATCATGTAAATTCTTTAGGCACAGTATTGTGGATGCCAGAATTATTTTATGAGTTTGTGAGGAAAGTGGGCAAATCAGTGAAAAAGAAATATTTTGAAGGATATTAGGTATGGAAAGATGCAACTTCTAGAAGTTCCTGAGCCCCGGATCATTGAAAGCAAGGAAGAGCATCAGTATACGCTTAGTCTACTTTCTTGCTTTTCCTTAGGCATCCTCTTTTGGTCTGTTGGAGTCTGTATCCTGTTCTAGATAGATCTTTAGTCTAGTTTTGTATGGCTATTCTTGCATTATTTAGATACTAGAATGTTACTTTTTTCATAGGATCACAGAATCCCTTGGGTGGGAAGGACCTCGGGAGGTCTCTGATCCAACCTCGTGCCCAAAGCAGGGCCTGGCCAGTAGAGCTGCTCCCCAACCTGTATTGTTGCAATACCATTCCCATATTTCCAACCTGTTTTTGTGAATCTATGCATTTGTGTACTGAAGGTATACGTGAAACTTTCTGGAACATAAAAATGATGTAAATGATGCTAATGTTTTTTGGGTTTTGTCAACAAACTCCGCAGAAGATCTCAAAGGCAGCTGAAGAACTTTAGAATAATGTTCTTATCACTGGGATATTAAACAGATGTCTGCACAGTAATTTGCATACATCACTATTAGAGAAGTTTTGCATTTATATTTTAATCACAGAATTACAGACATCACATTCCTCAAAATGTTGCCGTTTTGGCAGCTGCCTCAATATTGACATGTTTTCTAACACTTGAATGTCTGACGGGATATTTAATGCCTCTTGCTACTCCCATGATAAACACTGTTGCCAAGCTGAAGTTTTATTAAATGGTAATATGTTTTGTTTACTAATGTGCTGAAATTACTATGTCATTTGTTGATTAATACAGAAAATGATGTTGATATTGAGAAATGTGCTAGCTCTTCTGCCCAGCTGTAGGAAAACCAGGCAATGTAGAAATTAGGGCAGGGTGAAAAACAGAAGAGTAGCTTTTTTTATTACATACACCTTGGTAAATTTTCTAAAATCAACATCTGTTTACTTATCCAGTAGGGAAGTAAGACTTGAAGAAAAATAATTAATCTCCTGTATTATTCTGAAACAAAGTTTTCATATGACTCAGAACATTCCAGTAACTAAGCCTTTGTAAACTTGCATGGATATTTATTTATTTTTAGCTTTCTATATTTTTTTGAACAAGCAAATGCTGTAATCAGAAATGCATTCAACATAATATTGAAGAAAATCTTGTCACCACATTGCCTCAATTCTAACTTGAGTGTTTCTAGCATGAGATGTGGGAATCTCTTGCGGTTTTTTGGGGCCTTTGCATAAATGCGGACTGATTTCTTGTAGTCTTTTTCCTTTCTGATTGTATCGGTAGTGCAGACTAAATCATTTGAAGAAATTTATTCAGTTTTGTAAAGCATTTTTCTACAGCATTATTTTGAGACAGGCATTATTGTACAGGACTGTACAATACATTTACAATAAATGTAATGTATTAAGCATCTACAGTAAATGTAAATGCTTGTATAGAGTTAAATAACTTCTTGCATAATACCAGTAACCAGCAGGCTTGCTGAAATTTTTTTCTACATAGTCTGTCTCTCATCCTGTCTTTGCTTTGGTCCTGTTGCTTAGATCCTGGCCCTCAAAAGTAAGAAATTAAAAGGCTTTTTTTCAGAATTTGAGGTGTCTGAAGAGGTTTGGTTGGATTCTTAGTAACTTACCTCTTTTCCACTAGAGCTGGGAGACAGAAGTTAGTCTTTTAATTGACTTAATTTTGCTGGTGAATGAGAATTATCTTTGCTTTACAAGCATGTCACTCAGAGGATTGAGTTTTAGACAATCAAGAAATCTGTGCTCATTTGTACTACATTAGGGTGGTGATTTTGAGTAAATTAAATTGTGTGGTGGTGGTTTGGGGTGGGTTTTTGTTGGTTGGTTGGTTGGTTTTGGGGTTTGATTTTTTTTTTCCAAATTTATCACAAGCTTGTTAAACTCATCAAGTGGAAGTTATGTCCCAGCCACTTCGGTTTTCTTAATGAGAAATGTGTCATGTGTTCTATTGATGCCTGCAGTGAGACAAGAACAGCAACAAAACTATAAAATTCTAACTTCTGTTTTATTGGTATCACTTAAAGTTTTATAGTGTCTCTGAAGTACACTGGGTTATATGGACTTTGTTATCTTTACTGCATTTCTGCCCAGTCAGATAATTCTTTTGTGACACAACGTAAAAAGTATTCATAGTTAGAGAAGTCACTTTTAGTTGTAAATAAAGGCAAAGGATGTAGTTTTGCCAGCATATGGTCTATTAAAAAAACAAACAAACAAAACACCAAAACCAACCAACTACCCAAACCCCACCAAACATGGTTTTAATAGCTTTACTTCCATCTTGAAAACAATAGGGAGGGAATGGCTGCTTTAGTATCATAGAAACTACAATGCTTATTTTCAAACTGTTTCCAACATGAATTTTTTTCCTCGGAAAAGCAGAGACAAGAGTAAAGAAAGCAAAGGACAATAATGAGGGGGAGACAATATTTTCTTATTAAGGCAAAGCACTATATAAAACTTATTTCTGTCCCCCCCCCCTCCCCAAGCTGTTTTTAAACTGCCCCAAGACCTTCATTTCTGAACTGGTCCTTCTGACTGCATATGAAATGATGACTATGTTTTCTTTCTCCTTAACGTATCAAGGTGCAGGGACAATTTTCAGCCCTCTTCCCCTTGCTCATATAAGAAAATCCCTAAACAGTATCTTGGTGTATGAAATTGTATGAGAATCTTGATGAGAAAGAGATTCATATTTTGGCCTCTGAGTGACCTTAAGTAAATAACCGATGCGTATGGAAGTTACAGATGCTGCAAAGTTACACTGTTTTTTCTTTCTTTTTTTTATTTTCTTTTTACAGGTATTACTATGATGGAGACATGATCTGCAAAGTGCAAGGCAAGAGGTTTGTGTACAAGTTTGTCTGCGACTTGAAAACTCTCATTGGATACAGCGCAGCGGAGTTGAATCGGTTGGTCACAGAATGCGAGCAGAAGAAACTAGCCAAGATGCAGCTCCATGGCATTGCACAGCCAGTTACAGCAGTTGCGCTAGCTACAGCATCCCTGCAAACAGAGAAAGATAATTAAGCACTAGGACCTAAAAAGTGGGAGCCTGAGGCCTTTCCTATATAACCTTTACCAGAATCGGAAACTTCTTTTGTTTCTTGACAGTACGATATAGAGCATGATTTTATATAAAGAACTGGGACTTGCATACATTTGGATCTTTTAACAGCATATATTTCAATATAAGTTAAGGGATCACCACAACTTCTGCAACTTTGAGTCAGGGCCTCTATGGTATGCAATCTGAAATTGATGAGAAAGGTTGAACTGGTCAGCGCTCTCTGTCCACAGCTGTACAAAGTAATTTTTGCCACGCTTTTAACAAAAATGAAGTCCTACAGCAAGCAGGCTGATCAGTTGTCTGAACTCAGTCCTTTCCAGTCTTTTGTTCTCTGCTGAGCTACCAAATGGTGTTTGATGCTTTCCAAGTTAAACGTGCTCATTATTCTCATTTAATCAAGCAGAGCCGAAAGACACGTTACAAAGCATCAGGTTCTTAAAATAGCTTCTGTGTTTATAAGCAAAGGAAACTTAAGACTAGACCGAACTGAAGATCAGTGCTGAAGGAGATCCAGGTTTAGATCTGGCTTAGGTGAAAAGCCAATGATGGGTATTTCATTGTAATATGTAGATAATATGCATATTTGAGGGCAAGTACTTTCCTATTTTGAAAGACATTGTTAATGCTAGCCATTTAGGAAAAAGCAAAGGCAAAACTTCGCTGCAACCCCCCCCATCAGGTGATTTGAAGACTTGAAAAAAAACCAGCCCTCAACCAAGGAGTAGTTTGTTTTGGTGGAGGTTTTTAATGCTCTGTTCTACAAGGCGCTTACACCTGCACAGTAGTCAACCTTAGTAACTGAAGACATAAGTTAATCACAGTCAGTAGTCCCTGTTTAGAAACAAAATGCAAGTTCAAAGTGGTTTTACAGAGAACTGAAGTTTGGTTTCCAGATTATTGTACAATCTGACGTATATTGAAATACAAAGATGTATTTTTTTTATTTAAAATTAATTTCTTTCTGAACTTCAAGTAATGTTTTTGAAGCTTCGTAAGCCAATGCATGCTCCGGAGCTGGGTGCAATTTGAAGTCTGGATGATGCATAGAGATAGTTGGAACATATCCTGAATTCTGAGCTGCAGAAAGTACTTCAGGCAAACTTACACGTGCAGTAAAAAGCAGGCTGCAACTTTTGAGCTTCTGTACTGATGCCTGTTAGACTATTCCTTTTGATGGCGAAAATGGTGCAATTTTGGGTTTGCTTTTATGCCTTCATGTTTTTAAACAGTATAAATACTATGTCATCATGCATATTTTCCAACTTTTTAGAAGTGAAACCCCCTCTGGTAACACTTAACAGTTAAAATGCAGATGTATAAGGGAAAACCTTTAGATCTGTCGGGGTCGAGCTACTCTTAAACCTTAAAAATGCTTGTGCAGTGAGGCTCTAAACACAGAATGTGTTTATACTGTGTAGCGAGAGCACTGAACTGTTGCTCTTGGTCTGAAAAGGAACAGTCATACTTGCAGGCTGAGGGCAAAGAACACAGAAGACTCATGTATGTTTTGAAGACACGTTGAGGACAAAGCTTTTTGTTTATAGGTGGACATTCATCTGCAAGTAGTTTTTGCTTAACTAGAAATCTTGCATGTAGTTCTAACCTACTTTTTTCATCGTCACCATGATTATACATTTTTTTTTTTCTTGCCAGATTCTTTCAGTAACTTTTAATACTGGTTTCATTCTTGAGCTCTTGAAGCACTTCATCTACTGAGCATGCTGGCTTTATTTTGTTTTTAAAAAAATCTTAAGCCCTGAGCAAAACAGGTAAATGCACGTGTCATGAGAGGTCAACCATCAATCCATTTATTACTGTTACAGTAGTCAGATTCCACCAGTGGGCAAGCTTTTGAGGTGACTTCGCACATTGATGCAGGTTTGCTTACTAAGAGTAAGATGAAGCTGATAGTTTGGTGGCAGCAGCTAGGTATGTAACGCCGCTTCATTACTGAACACAAGTCCAATACAAGTCACTAGGCTTATTTAGCAGAGTTCGTGAGAGGCCTTTTTAGTTAAAATACAGTATAAAAAGAAGAGAAGCTTAAAATACCAGATTTCTAGACCAAACTGGACTGCAGGAGGATAAACTAACAGCAAAATTGAAATGTAATATCAATACAATGTTCTTGTTACGTGACAAGTCCTCCGGGGGAAGCTTCTGATATCAGACTTGCTTTGTAAATACATCTGATTATTATTTTTGCAGCTTTTCAGTAGATGTGATAGTCCTTTTGGTTCTTTGTTGTCGGATCATCTGCTTTTCCACCATGTTCTAATTAGGAAAGAAGGAATCTTTTCAAACAGTATAAAATCACTCTCATGTTCTCTGTAGTTGAGGGAGAAATCTGTGACTAACTTGACGTCTTCAATAAAAGAAAAGATGTAGAATATATTGTCAAAGGTTGTTCTGTTGCTGCCAGAAGGAAAACATAGAATATTCCCAATTTTTTGTAAAACGGAAGGTTTTTTGCATACTTTTTACTCTTTAAATAAAGACACTTATACTCTGCTAATAATTATGTATTTCTTTTGTGTTTTACATTTTTTTGGTAATTTTACATGAAACAATTATTTTCTATTTTTACTCTGATAAAATATTTGTGCATAAAATGTCAATATAGTAAAATAAAAATGTTATACAGCTAATGCCTGTTGACTTCTTAATTTTTCAGGAAGCTGTCAGGTGCAACCCGTTTAAAGATGAATACATGCACTTTATTCTCGTTACTCTTAAGATCACAAGCTTGTTACAGGAAGAAGGCAGACATTTTCTGAAGATGCATCTTCTTTAACTCAATACTTCGCTATGTGTTTCTACTTTTAAACTGGTACTCAGTGTCCTTCGTTACTGTTGCAGCTGTCTTTAGCATCTTAGTTGTAAATCTCAAAATGGTGCTGTGATAAAAATAATGATGGACAAAATGGAGCCCTGTAAAATAATTAGGTTTATGCTTTTAGCAGTGTTTAAATTGGAAAGGTTCCTGTTGATCTGTAAACTTCGGACTTTGTTTCATTCTTGTAAATAGCCCCACTTATCTCACGTGGCCTGCTAACTCAATTGTTAGTGCTGTCCTTGTTAAAAAGAAGATAAAATTCTGATTATACTGTTACTATCTTATTTTTAAATCATGTGTTGATAGAAATATTCTCATACCTCTGAACTGTTCCATCTGGACTGCCAAATTCAAGACTGAAATATTTTGTCATCTTTAAACCTACCAGATCAGTTGATTTCAAAATGTTTATGTTTAGCTAAGCAGCCACAACATGTAATGGACAGAAAATAATTTTTTAGAACATTTCAGTAATTTGTTGGCTGCCTTTTAAAGTGCACTTACAAGCGTTTAGTATCTTATGAATTGAGGGCCTTTTTGTTTATGTCGATTAATATTTTTATGCCAGTGTGAGTTTGTTTGGGGATTCCTATTCTCAGACTGAAATTTTTATTGGAACAATATAGGGAACTACAAACTTAACAGCTTGCAATTATCAATCTTAAGCAGAATGAACTGAGATGGGGCTCCATTGCCTGATGATGAGAGCCGCATGATGTAAGGTCCATTCACACAGGTTTATGGGGAATATTTTTACTGACTAGACTGTTTTTTTGTTTTTCAAGATCATACAGATTCTTACAGGTTGTATTTTTAATATAGCTATATCAGGACTTCTACAACATGTTTAGTTTGATACTGTCTAATTTTTTTTTGTTTTGTTTTGGAAAAATAGTTCTTAATATGGATGATGCTAAACAGAAGGTTAGTTAGTAATTAGAGAGGAATGATTGACTGGTTTTTGAGAGTTGTAATGTGGAACCCAATACATTAGACGTATTATGACTCAATTACATTTTCCATCATTATTTCAGGATTAGAGCCCACAGCATCTAATCAGGCACCAAACTGAAATTTTATCATCTTGTAATTTTAGAGTGTTGACATCTCAGCCATGAATAATTTGAAACTAAGTTTAAAAAATGCCATGGAGGGAGAGACAAATACTGAGTGTCTGCCTTTAATCAAAATTGTTCTTTACTGATAGAACTGGTCTTTTGGAAGCCAAAATGAAATGGTGCTAATGCAGCAGTATCAGAAGATACGTCTGTAACCCATGAAACGGTTCTCGGTTACCTGGAAAACCAGAGGAATCAGTTGTACTGTTTGTGGTCCGTGACACACAATGTCCAAGGAAGTTCTTTTTGTGGGTGCTGTCATCCTAACTGGCTATGATGGGAAAGAAAGAATTCCAAGGTAATTAATTATTGTTCATAGTTGTAAGCAGCTTACGTAGGCAGTCACTTAATAAAGTCAGTTTAAAAGAGGAGGTAACTCTGTATCAGAAACACTTGGAATTCTCGTGTAAATAGTCATTGTCTTGTGTTACCAAAACAACTAAAACTACCTGCAGTGCGTTAGTTTTTAATTGTCGAACAGTTCTTGACTTCTAAAACAACTGCTGGACGCCAGATAGTAATAAAAATTCAGTTTATTCTTTGTAGTCATTTTCAGGTTGCTGGAGTTGAGGTGATTGTTCAGAAACAGCAGGAAAACTGCTTTAGTTTAGCACAGCTTTGGTGAGTGTGAAAGCTTGCGGAAACACTTAATTTTGTCTATTGAATTGCTTCAAGTATTTGCTGCTAACAATCTAAGTGAGCTGGGAGTCTTTAGTATTAAAAAAAAACCTGACCAACATCGTCCATAATAGATCTGATATCTTAAGACACATTTTTTTTTTTTCTTACCTTTGCAACCTGCCTTGTAACCTAAATGGAAGAAATTAGCATTTAGGAGCTGTATTTCTAGTCCTGTGTGGGCTACGTATCAGAATTCACTAATCAAAGTGGAATACCCCCATCTCAGTAGGCAGAATGCAAATTATATAAATTATATATATTATAATACAAGAATATGTAATATATATCAAGTATCAGTTGTAATTGAAGCAAGCGTGGATGGCACTAAGCAAACTATTTCTTAGAAGATTTGTTGTTTATTTAAAATTCCTCTTGGTTAAGGAAAGGTATTTTGGGATGAAGAACTGTTAGTTTGCTGTTTCCCTCTTCATCCCAGTAAACTCAGGTTTTTCAGTATTCTCATTTTCAAGGACTCTGCAGGAACTACTTCATAGGAACTGGGTTTGCAAAAAGCTTCAGCTGCAGAAGACAATGACAAACCAGTATGTTTAAGAAAAATCTTGCAAGAGTGAAAGCTGCAAACGGTGTGCATGCAAGAAAAGGAGTCTGGAAGAGTGAGAAAGCAAGAGATGAGATTTAATGAGATTAACTAGGGGGAAAGGCACCTGTAGGGGGGAGTTCTTTAAACTTCAGGATCAGGACAGAAAAGGTACGAATTTTTTTTTTTTTTTTTTTCCTTGTGAAAGCAGTTTTATTCCAGAAACTCAAAGCTGTGTTATTCCCCAAGTGAAGCATGGTCCTTGCCTCCTAAGGCATGCCAACCTGTTTGGGCTTCCCAGAAAATGCCGTAATCTGTAATGCCCACCCCGGGACTTTCATTTCCCTATCGAGCTCCACGAAGGGAGGTTAGAGACGGACGGTGAGGATGGGAAACTCCCTGGGCAACTTCAGTCCCTCCTGGCTCTTCTCTGCTAATCCCAGCCGAGGCAGGCAGAACTGGTGGGGAGCAGGTTGGCTAGCAACCATAAATTAATAAGATGACCTGAACTGTACCTGACAAGGAACTAGAAACTGCAACAGGAGCTTGAACTTGTCCTTGGGAATAATTCACCAGGCCTAAAGTGAGCTTTGTAAGGATGAGGAGAAAAAAGTCACCTGGGGAATACTTGTAGTCTAGAGGGTTTTTTTACGGAGAAGAGGTGTGCCCGACTTTCCTCTCTACCAACTTTTCAACCCATGGGCCAGTTACATCTAAATAGTTACGAGCAATAAACCTTCACAAGTTCTGTGAAACTGAAGAGCTGAGTAAGTGCGACCATGCTCAAAATAGTGTGCCCAGGTAGGAAAATAAAGCATAATTCAGACTTTTTTGCAATCAACACTATGCTTTTGTAGAGTGGCCGCTTGCTGAATTTTGCTCAGCTGGAGAAGCAGGAAAAACCAGAAGAGAGCTGCGATTCGTGGGCATGTGCGTGTTGGGATGGAAAGGCCTCGATTACTTTGGAAAATGGGTTTCAACAATGAGTTTCATTGTTGCTCCTGAAGTATTTTGTCTAAAGGAGGATAGCTCTTCGAAGAGAGGTGGTAACTGGCTAGAGCATGGTACCGTACCGATAGCTGGTTCAGGACACTAAACTGGCACTAAACTGAAAATAGTAATATTAATTAATATCTGAAAACAGTTGTAAAAACTGTATAACACGAGACAGGTGGCAACAGAGGTGAGTTTTTCCCCAGACCAGAAGGCGAGCTAGGGCAGGCTGGCAGGTAGGAAGAGGACAGAGGGCCTTTGCCTGGGCACTCGGCCGGGGAATCAAAGGGGCTTTGCACAGGACTGGAGAAAAACTGGCTGGTGCTGAGGGGCTGAACATGTCCTGACAGAAACCATGCAAGTTTATTAGAGAAATAATAAATATATAT
>NW_009617288.1:3292-8457 GCF_000690535.1 Cariama cristata | reverse complement strand
TTACATCAAGCACCACTGCAAACCCCGGAGCATCCCACAGGAAGGGCAATACATTAAAGTACACATTACCCACGGATTTTACATTTTCCTCTTACTCCGTGGCAAAGACGGCCCCTTGGGAAGTCCCCATCACACCAAACCTGCATGGTGGGGGGCAATGGCTCCCCCACATCTCAGGGATCCCCCCCAAACGCTAAGATCTCCCTGCTGGGAGCAAATGGTCCCCAGGAAACGCGAGGTCCAAGGAGGAGCATCGCCTGACCGAGCACCCAAAGTACACGGGCTGTAACGCAAGGGAAGACATTAGAGACGACAAATCCTTCATTTAAATAAAAAATAAAGTCTTTCTGATGCCGAGCCTAGGAAACAGCTGTGATCAAAAAGTTGGTGGGGAGGAGCTGGCATGGGGGGAGGAGAGCTCAGCCCCACGCCCCACAGCCCTGGAGAGAGGAGGGGGGGCTTTGGGTCTCATCCTGCACAGGAGCATCACACAGAGCAAAGCGCAAACTGCAGGGATGCAGCGCCCGGGACAAGCAGCCAAGGTTTGGGATGGAAAAAACCCCAAGGTGAGAGGCAGAAGGCGGAGGGAAATGCAGCGACATCAGTGCTTCGGGAGCGCGCGAAGCTCTGCCTCCCGGTCCCACCCAGGGACCCCCCTGTGAATTAATGGGATGCAAAGCACAGCTTTGTCGGCTAGTATGTTAAGTAGGCTGGCAGACATCGCTTGCCCAAATGGCTCAGATTATCTAGCTCTCCCCCTGTTTTTATATTTGCATTAGCATGACATTATTAACACACTGTCTAGAGCAGAAATTCCTGCAGCAGCTGTTAAATTCCAGGCGGACGGACCTTTTAATGGCACAAGTTAATATGCAATCCCTTTAATTTTGAGCAACCAGCCGAGTGATTTCCTTTGCAAAGTAGATTTGATGGGTTTTTGTCAAAATTCATTAGGCTTTCCAGAGGACAAAACAGAGTTTGGTTACTAGGGATAGTTTCTGCCCAAGAAATCAAGAGTTTTGATTAAAACGAGTTGAACGCGGCCAGCACGCAGGAGCTGCCCAGTGCCCGCAGTGGTGGGCTGTGCCCGTGCCCAGGGCACCTGAAAGAGGAGAAGGAGCCAAATAAAGGAAATAAAAAGAAAAAAAAAGTAATACATCAGGGATTCCCGCCGTAGCTTCCCATGTAGTCATTCTCAGAGGGACCTTGCCAGCAGCCGTGCATTAAGCCGTGGTGAATCCTCATCGCTGGATCCCTGAGCCCTGCCGAGGGGGGGCTCGGTGACCCAGATGCATCGCTTCAGCGAGAGCGTGCCGAGCAAATTTTCCAGCAACTTCAGCCCCTCAAAGCCCTCCCTTCGCTGGAGCAATTAGGAGCGCTTGAAAAGGAGAAAGTTATTTGTATTAGGTCCGGGGGAGAAAGGGAAGAAAGGACAATGAATTTTTTTCAGCCAGTTGAATTCAGTTATTTCGCTGCTTGGTGACCAAGAAGGAAACCTTCCCCTGGGAATGGCCGGGACAGCAGCAAGGGCAGAGCCCCGGAGGGACGGATGCGTGGCCCTGGGAGGTCGGACTGCCCCGGGAAGGGGAACACCATCGCCAGGAGAAGCAAAGCCTCTTTATTCTTAGAAGCAACACTTATAAGCACCCTAAGTCATCGAAGCATTGCTGTGAGCGGCGTGAGCTCACCAGCAATTCCGATACCAGAGTCCATCTCGGTGAAACCTCTCGGCCACCAGACGACCCAAGCGATGGGAAGCGTTCTCACTTCGGACCCTCTAAGCAGCACAAGCCTCAGCCCCGCGGTGGCAGGACGCCACGTTTGCTTTACAACCCACCAGCGGGAAGCTCAGATCAATCATTTTACTATACATCTTTCATAAAACCTGCTTTTCACCAGGTTCCCTGGAAATACAAACCCAGGACACATCTCCAAATCCCCACGTTTCCTATGAAACTCCACAAATGTGGCCAAAACCTTTAATCATCTCTGCCCTCAAAGCAATCGCGCATGGAAAACTTTACAGAAGCAATAGCAGCATCCATCGATGCCAGCACCCGGCCCCGGGTGAGAAACCCCCCCGAGGAAGGGGCAGCACCCACCCCCAGCCCCGGGGAGCAGCCAGGCCCCCCCGTCCCCACCCGGCAGCTTCCCTCGGATGCTCCCTGATCCCTTATTAGCTTTCAGAGGGGGATCAGGGAAGCGCTGCCGGAGCCGTAGGGGATTTACAGGGTTTCCCAGGAAATCCTTGAGTACACACAAGTCTCCAGTGGCTGAGATTAAGAGTAAATACATTTACTGCTGTCTTTTTAAAGAAGGTCTCTCCTACTTGAGAGCCAAAGAGGAGGAAATTACACAGATTTCCCTGGCCTGGGGCAGATCCCCGGCCGATTGCGGTACAAGGGAAGGTCGCTGCGGGTTAACCAACCTTCATTAGGAACCAAGTCAAAAGGAACCAGCACAGGCAAGAGAGAAACGGGACAAACCCTCGGCAGGGACCCAGAAAGCCCCACTGCCACGATGCGGTGTTGGCTGCGCATCTCCCCGTCCAGTCGCAGGGACCAGCCCTGGCCGGGAGCCCACGGGAGGGGAGAGGCAAGAGGAGGGCTCTGGGCACAGCTGGGCATCACATCTGCAGCACTGAGCTAAATAAGCAAAAAGCAGCGAGAGCTTTCATGTGAGGGGATGGGTTACTGGGCAGTGGGGGTGTTGCACCGAGAGCCAGCGCTCGCTGCCCCAGTCACTTGCGCAGCTGCATGGGTAATTCCCATGTGCAGGTGGAAGGATGCTGCTATTGGAGACGTTTCTCTCCAACACCTGAATAAATATAAAGGCAGATGCCTCAAGCCTTTCTCCACCTTTTCTGCTCTCCCCTAGCAGCCTCCCTTCTGCCGGGATGCTCAGCCAGCCTCCAGCGACCGCAAACCACCAGACGGGAGCAATTGCATGGCCCCAGTTTGGCCAGTGCCAGCCACGGCCGAGGAGATCGAGCAACCACACGTGTTCCCAGCAGGATCATCCCCCAGGAGGGATGGGGCACACAACTGACCTGGCTCGAAGCTGGTCCAGGGATTCTCAGTAACATAAATCCATTTAAAAAAAAAAATTAAATTCCATGCATTCATCAAAACATCAGTTCCAGGCACTGCAAATGTCTGAACACGCTTCTGGGTCCTGCAGAGAGGGACCTGGTTGTTGTGACCACACCGCCAAGCCTCCTGACTGCTCTTGTGAATGAGAGCAGTAAGCAAAACGCTAAGCCAAGAGCCAGGTTTCTAGTAAATAAATTCTAGAAGCTCAGTTCATGTTCTGGCACCTTTGAGAGAAGCAGCTCTTTAGCCAGATGTGCACCTCCAGGAAAATAACGGCAGGAGTGAGACCTGCCGCCCCCTTATCCCAGCCTGTAATACCTGGGAAATGCGAACAGGGAGAGGAGGGAGATGGCGATGTGCTCTGAGCATCCCCAAACGCCGGCTAACACAGCCCCTGTATTCTTTCGACAAGCAGTGGAAATACGCAGGGGTGTGCAGAGCCAGGCAGGATTTCTGCTTAGTCCTGGGGGGTTTTATTGCCTGTGCATCTCCCAGCCCCTTGGCTCCGCGGGCACCTTCCCCAGCCAGGGAAGGCTGCAATCCCAGCAGGTTTTAGTGACCATCCTCTGCCCCGGCAGAAGCTGTCCCAGGCAGCCCCACCAGCATCTCATGCTCCTTGAGCAAACGTCACGCCTCTCCGTGCCTCAGTTTCCCCAGGAGCAACGATGCTATCGCTGTCTCTGCCGAACTCCATGTTCAGGGGTGCTTTGGGATAAGATTTACCAGGTTACTTGCCATGAAAGATTACATCAATGTACAGATGACTTACTCTTTTTCTTATACAACTAAACCATGCAAGTCATAAAGCAGGAAAAGAAACCAGCCTTGCTTAACGTCATTTTTGCCAGGATGAAGGTTTAAGTATCAGTTACTCCTCTTGTGTGGACAGAAATACTGGTAAATTAAATAAAAATACTGTTGTGGGCTGTAAGCATCCCATCTTCTGCCCAGGCAGACGGCAGCCTCCCTGCTGCCTGGGCTTGGGGTAACCCTCGGATGAGCTTCTCCAGCCACGTGGGACCCACAGAGCCCCACGGAGCCCTAAAACCCGCAAAGCGATGTGCACAGCAGCTTTCGACAAACAATTTGCACAGATTAAACCCCCGAAGCCTCGCTGCAGAACTATTTATCTGCGCCATAAAAGCAGTAGCCAAGCTCAAGCTTGTTAATTAAAAAGACAAAAGCCCATATGATGTCCCTGTTAAATTGGATTACGGACACTAGAAATAAATCTGTGTTTATAGGTAACAAAAAGCCACTTTTCCCCGTCAAGGTCAGGGTTTCCCTCGGTTTTAACCGGCAGAGTGGGCAAGCCTTGCCACAGGCCAGGCAAACCCAAGCTCTGGCTTCCCCAGGCTCGACTCCAGGCTTTGCTCCAAATGCAGCAGCATTAAGGGAGGCAAAATCCATATTTCCCTTCCCAAGCTCCTGTCGGCCCAAGGACCCACGTTTTCACACCTTACTTTTTCCTCTGATTCAGCTCTCAGGGCAGCGTTAAAATTTTACACTCACACTTTTTTGAGTGATTCACCTGCTTAAAACTGGTCAGGTCCCAGGTCTGGGCATCCCACCGCTGCTCTCCCGTTATCTCCTTGGTAAAGGCGGGGACATCAGGTTGTGCTCCGGTGTGGAACAGTAATGCTGAAGTGTCAGCTTTTCTGTAAGCTTCAGGTCTTTTTTTTGTTTGTTTTCCTGGCCAACTCTAGGTTAAAGTAAACGTGTCCTGCAGACTAAAATCAGATCGAGAAAAATTCACAGAAAACAAAAAAGTAGTATAGACCAAGGGAGTCTCCTGTGTCCTGAGTTTAAAGGTAGAAAAGCTCCAGGGACATGAAAACTGGTTCACAGTACAGAGAGATAGAGAAAACTCTGTATTTTTTCGTGCGGAAAACCTCCCGGTACTTTGAAGTGCAGCAGCTCTGAGCAGCAAGGAAAGCAGCTGTGTGATGAGCTTGCCCGTTCTCTGCCCAGCCTTGGCAAGTGGGGGTCCCCACAGAGGGGGGCACGCACGGGGGTCCCTTGGGCAATGCCACGAGCACACAGGCAGAGCAGATGGCACCAGGACCCCGAGCC
>NW_009617288.1:2915-3219 GCF_000690535.1 Cariama cristata | reverse complement strand
GTTGGGGGGGCCCCCACGCAAGTTATTGCCACTCCCCCGACACAAACGAGGGATGGTGGCACCGCTCCTTGTGATACAGGGGCCGCTCCTCTGTCGCATCCCTTCGTGGTGGGTAAGGATACAGGCAATACCCACGAGCGGTTCGCCCCAGCACGACTCGGCCTTTGCCCAACCGCTGTCCCTGTCCCCATCTCCCCAGGGCTGCTGTGGAGGTTCAGGACCTCCGTGGGGATTAGCAACGGGGCTGTCACCTCCAAGGGCTGGCCCTGCTCCGGGCAGGCTTGTACAGGACACCAGCATCCCA
>NW_009617288.1:301-2676 GCF_000690535.1 Cariama cristata | reverse complement strand
GCCCCCTCCCCCAGGACTCCCCCTGCTCACACCTCTGCTGCTCTGCACGCCGGGGCAGACACCGTTGGCACAGCCACCCCCAGGTACGGCAGCTCCAGCAGCTCACGCACAACCCAGCACAAGCAACACCTTTGGATTTCAGCTTCCCACCCATAAACACAGCCCCCCCGCCCCAATCCTGCCCACCGCTCCCTTCAGCCACGCAGGCAGACACCCTTGGCCAGCGGGGGCAAACACGCGGTGAAAACGAGCGGTCCGCATCCCCTGCGGAAACAACGATCCTCCCGCAGCAGCCCAAGCGATGCCAACCACCCTCCTCCCGCAAAGGCTGCCCTGCAGCAGCCCACTGCCATCCTAGCAAGCCCCATACCACCCCCTCCCCTTAGAACCACTCCCAGCCCTCCTCCTCGGCCCCCAGCCCAATTTATGAGACGAGGCACAGCTGAGACCACCCCCATTCCGCTGGAGCTTGGCTGCTCTGGCCAGCAAAGCCCCCCCGGTGCTGCCCAAAACACCGGGGCTCTCCGAGCTTCCTTGCTGCTGGTGGTTGCAGGGGAGTTGCAGCAAAACCAATCAGATTTTCTTTTTTTTTTATTTAATAACTGCTGCCAAAAGCTGTCCGAGCCCTGGGACGGGGAGGAGAGCAGCTCTCAGGCTTCAGGGCTACAAGTGCAGCATCTTCCAAAAGTGCCACGTATTTTGTTCCTTCCTTGGCCAAGGCACTCCGGGGCTCCCCGCGCGTTTGGAGAAGGCTAAAGCATTTTAGAGACTCAGCAGACCAAAGCCGAACGCAACAGTTTAGGGATGGAAACCCCCCCGGGGAGGGGGAGAGAGGGCCCGGGCCGGCCCAGCCCCATCCCAGCTCTCCCGTGGATGTGGGAGTCACGGCTTTCATTTCAGAGGAACAGAAATGCTTCATTGCTACCGATAAAAGCCTGGAAATGCCACGAAACGGACCCACGAGCGTTTGAAAGCCCAGGAGAGGCGAAGGCTCCTCCGGGGGTGACTCTGTGCTGTTGACGATGTTGATGGCGATGCTGGATTTCAGTGCTGGTGTTAAGGGATGGGCAGCAGTGGGGAAAACACTGCTCCTTGGGCTGTAACATGTCCGGTCTCAGGTTCTCCCAGTTAAACACATTCTCTGTTAAAAAAATGTAGCCACACCATTCCTGATGTTTCTGGGATTTTTGCACAGGTTTTTTAAAACCAGAGCCCAAATCCTGGCTTTTCTATAATTTCACGGGTCCGTCTCGCCCGGCCCCTCTCCACCCACGCACCCCTTCACAAGGCAGCCGATACGAGGGACGGCTCACGGGGGACGGCCGGGGCCGGGAGTGTGGCCGGAGCGGACGGAGCAGAAGCGTGGTCCATGCTGGACCACAAATTTCCCCGAGCTGCTTTCCCGCAGAATTGCACCGTCCGAGCGAGAGTGGATTTTGCTCGTGATGACGGAGCTTGACCCATTAATGCTGACTTAAAATACACGGATATTTTTGATGTGGTCTCCTCTCCCCTTCAGCTCAAGTCTGGACCAAATCCTTCTGTTGCGATGGTTTGGGGAGGAAACCGTCATCTTCTCCAGCCCCAGCCCCAGCCCACGAGCTCGCCTTCGCCCACTCTCCGGGGATATTTACAGCACAAAACCTTTGCGGTGCTTTGGTTCCCAGTGGCCGAGGCTCCAGAATTCGGGATCCTGCCTCAGCTCTGCTGCAGCGCAGGGGGGGGGGACGGGCTCGGGGGACGGGGGAACAAAACGCAGCCGTGCTCCGTCATCCCAACCTACGCAGCCTTGCAGAAGCGGTTACCCATCCCCTTGATCGCTACGTAAATACAGGAGGAACCAGCATTTCTGAGATGCCGGCAGAGGAACATATGGCCCAGCGCATGCAAATGCATTGTCACTTGAAGCATAAAGCAGAGGGGTTTCTGGTGAACATTTCTGAGCAGAACAGAGGGCAGAAATTTATTTAAAAAAAAATAAAATATGGCAGCAAATCAAATCCTGAGTAGATCGGCAGTATCTAGGTTACCTTAATTATGTTCGGCTAAATATGGATGCCAATTAATTAGAGGGCTGCTGATTTCCAAAGAAAATTAGTTTACTCTTAATGAGCTAATCAGTCCCTATTAAAAAAAAAAAAAAAAAGAAATTATTAGATTGTACAAAGGCGTGTGCAGCCACTTGACACGGAGTGCCGAAGTCGGCTCCGACTGGGATTTACTGGGTGCGACATTGCCAGGATTTCCGCACGATCCCTTCGGAACAGGTTGCAAACAGCGCTGTGCTCCCTCTGCTCTTATCCCACTGGGACCGAGCTACGTTTGCCAGGAAAAAAAAAAAAAAGGTAATTTGTTGGCAATACCAGGTTGTTAGC